>NC_079169.1:26831525-26884025 GCF_947568905.1 Ostrea edulis
CGATTATCTTCAAACTGTGGATGTTTACAAAGATTGTCGGGCACTTACCGTCTGAAGTAGATGATCATTACAATGAGGGTTATCGTGGTAATCATCGCCAAAACAATGACAATCGTTACAGCAATAAATGGTGTCTCTATAATAATAAGAAAATCAAAGTTCGGTTTCTGGATTTTCACTCACGCAGCTGATCAAGCACTGAAAATGTGTCACCATAATCTACGGGAAATTAAGCACTCAATCTAAAAATCTCATTATTTTTGTTCCACTTCAACTGCTAATCGTACTATAGTTTACATTTATATTTATCGCTACATCTACGAGAGGGCGTAATATTTACTTAAAATGTTAAAATCCAATGATAAATAACAGTGCAGACGAATTCAGATTTATGAGACCCAAACAATCTTTACAATGATTGAAATAAACATATGGAAAACAAATAATTCTAGGTTTTTAAAAGGTCGAATGACAATTTTCATAATATCGTCATAACGTTATCAAAACGTTCTTTTCATTATTTTATGCTAACTGATATATACTTATCGTTATAAGTTCTCAAAGTTAATGATTGATTGATTGATTGATTGATGTTTTCCGCCACACTCAACAATTTTTCAGTTATCTGGTGGCGCCCAGTTTTTATTGGTGGAAGAGAGAACCAAGACACAGTGTACCTGGGAAGACACCACCGACCTTCTGAAAGTAAACTGGGAAACTTTCTCAATTAACGGCGCAAGCGGGATTCGAACCCGCGCTGACAGAGGTGAGAGGCCGTATGATTTAGAGCGCGATGCTCTAACCACTCGGCCACGGAGGCCCCTCTAAAAGTTGATGATAAATTGTGTAAGTATTATTTCCTGTAAAAAGAAATAGTCCTTTTAAAGATTTCAATTTAAAAAATGATACAAGCGATTTTTTAGTGTCCACTAGTAGTTGATAATACAGAGATATTGGAGGTTCTCATTGACAATACCTGCGTAGTCTTTTGAGATCAGATGTTCCTACAGTTGAAATACATGGGCAAATATTTTGTTCCTTTATTGGTTGGCCTGTTTTGCATTTTTATAAGGCATAATTCATTTGAAAACCTCTACATGAGAAGAAGAAGAAATTGCCTATTGTGGCCTTCAACTCGATATTTAGATACATCGACGACGTTTTGTCATTCAGCAATATTCAGTTGAAGGCTACAAAAGTTACTACTCTTTACAAAAAAAGTGATTAGTCGAATCCAGAAAACTATCGCCCAATCTCGATTCAACCGAAAAGTTTTAGTACACATGTAACGGAGAATATGTGTACCTTTTCTTTTCATTTTGGTTTATTATTGAAAGCATATGGGATTCAATGAATTTCGATCCTACCAAACAGGATTCATTAAACTGACAGATGAGTAGTTGCATGAATTAGATCAAGGGAACTTAGTTGGTATTGAATACAATGTATCTAGATTTTAACAATGCTTTTGATCAAGTTAATTATATTACAACATAATAATTTAAAAAAAAAATTAATTTTACCACTTTGGTCCAATGTCGGTAAATTGGTTTCAATGAAAAGGTGAAGATAACAAACGGTGATCAATCTTATAACTCCTATAAGGAAAACAAAATATAGAGTTCATCAAACATCGACCGGCCACAGGGACAATGAGCCCTATGTCTTGATAAGGTAAACGGAGTAATCCGTAGTCAAAATCAGTGTGCCAAGAACGGCTTAACAATCGGTATGAAACACGTCAGACAGCAGATATGGGGCTCACGGCGGGTGTGACCGGTCAACAGGGGATGCTTACTCCTCCTAGGCACCTGATCCCACCTCTGGTGTGTCCAGGGGTCCGTGTTTGCCAACTATCTATTTTGTATTGCTTGTAGGAGTTATGAGATTGATCACTGTTCGTTATCTTCACCTTGCATATACAACATTAAACTGACCTGGTAACAGATGTAGCTTTAGATTTATCTTATTAAATCCATATCGTTTGTTACAATGTTGTGATTTTCATTCAGATTATCCCCCTATGATGGAATATTATGAACTCTGAACTTGTAAAGTAGTTTGTAAAGCAAACTATGAATAATAGAAACGAACTATAATTGATTTTATTGAACTTGATTGCTTTGATTTGCATATTTTTATAAAATATGTTGTTTCTTATATTTATATTGTACAAGTAACATTTACTTTAACGCGCTAACTCAGATAAACGTATGACGTCATCAGTTTGAAACATTACTACGTCATCACAACAACGATTGTAAATAAACGAGAGTTGTTTCAAGAGAAGAGATCAGTCAACTGCAGAGAGCGACTCGGCACACTTCAGAAGTAAGACAGTGGTGTATACTAAACAGTACCAAGTCAATACCAAGTCTAAGTTACATGTAATCACATACAATGTATTTATAAAGAGTGACATCACGTTTTTATAGTAATTTACAAACCCTTTAATAGTAGGAACGTCCTGGATTTTATGGTGCAAGTCATGTCAACCCGTTTCTTTATTTGAATTCTCTTAAATTAAGTATCTCCAACAGCCTCCTTGCCGAATGAGAATCTTACCGTTAGATTCTTCAGAGGCATACTCGAAGACGTGACTTTCTTCCTCATACACTCTGCATGTTTCACTCGAATCGATTCTTTCTGAATAATTAAACAATATAATTTTAAAAGCATTTTTGTGGGGGGGGGGGGGGGGGGTTGCAACGCCTTTGTATCAATGATACTCGTTATTCATAACAAGACAACAACACTGCGCAAATCCATTAATGTCATCTTTAAAATTGTAAGTAATGTGCATGCATCATCGTTGAATTTGTTTGATATATACATGTAAAACCACATATGGAACAGAGACAAATGAAAATGATAGAATCCTTTATTAGTACAAGTGTGGGATTGGAAAATTCCACCCAGGGGACAATATTCGCAGTCTACATATGTATGTCGAGGCTTTGCCAAGTCCTAGACAGCGAATCTTGTTCTAAAGATGGAATTTCCCAATCTCACATCAATAAATTTTTCTCACATTTTGTCCATAGTTTAGTGCATTAATTTAGGAGCTTTGAAAGATCTACAAATATATTAATCCTCATTTGAACTTACATTGAAATTAAATGCAAAATCTAATTCTACAGTCAGAAAGAGCATACCCGAAAATAGTTTACACTTTTAAAACCCTCAGATAGCTATATCAAATTGAAATTCGAAGAATCCAATACAAAATACCTGACTTCTAAATGTAGAGTAAATCACAGAAAATACATGACGTCATAACCAATGACATCGTAACAGAAGAATCTCACAAGGGTAGTGTCAGTCTCACACTGGTGATAATGTGAGAAAAAATCTATAAATCTCGTAATATGCATCTTATAATTACCTATCATGCCATTTACATGTATTTACTATTGTAATATCATAGTTGGCCAACCTGATTCACAGACAAAGGATCTTGATTCATTGGATTCGTAGGGTCTCCAAATATTCATTGTAATATTTCTGGAGATTCTGAATGTCTGCACAGCAGTTGGGTATCCTGAGAAAACTGATACAAAGAGAAAACTATTGTCTTTAAAAGATGTGGGAGAATAAAATTATATGTTTACGTGTCCTTTGAACAGGTCGGGTACAAAAACCATAAAGGGTATTTGTTTTCTCTTAAAAATTAAATAGCCCACGTTTGGCTGAAAATAGCTTGATGATCATATGATGTCATATATTTCTAGATACAAATACACAGAGATGCAAAGATTGTCATACCCAATTTTTAGAGGAATTCGGAAAAGTACTGTTTATTTAGTACATTTATGATTTGCTAATTTCTTAATATTTTCATTTATCAATACTACATGTAATATCGCGAATACTTTCTTTTATTTTCATCTTTTGAAAGTTTATTTTCTTCCGGTAGTGATACTCAAATTCTTGAAAATCTTGATAAGGGACTTGGGTATATGCCTGCTTTCAATACAATTATCTGATACTCCCAAATATGGAAACGAATTCAATTGTTATTCGCCAGTAATGTGTGTTGACTGTAAGAAGTGCATCACTACTTGATAAGCTTTGCAAAAGTGTAAGAGGATGACTGTTTGCTCATAGCTGCTAGAGGAAAGTACGAATTACTCCTGTGTTGTTCATTACATGATCATTGTTTACAAAAATATCCTAGAATATGGCAACGTTCCATATACTTGAAATAACATTGACGGTGTAATGTTCCAGCACTTTCCAGTAGTTTTGACAATGTTTTATTCTTGTATTTACATCAAATTTCAATACCATAATAATCAGAACAATTTGCAAAATCGATTGGCAAGCCTAAACACCAATAAAACATGTAGTCTGCGTTGTAAATACGTTTGTATATTAGTGTAGATGTAGTGCTAGATGTATTTATATGTAGTGTTTGTTAATATTCTCTGTTGATATCGGCCACATTATGTAATTCTTTTCGTTTGTCCTGAAGAAGGGACGGGTCGTCCCGAAAATTTGACAATCTGGTTGTTCGTGTCGTTGTAAATGGCAAGCCTAACGACCTAAAAACATGTAGCCTGCGTTGTAAATACGTTTGTAGATTAGTGTAGTTGTAGTGCTAGATGTATTTATATGTAGTTTTTGTTATTATTTTCTGTTGATATTGGCCACATTATGTAATTCTTTTTGTTTGTCCTGTAGAAGGGAAAATTTGACAATCTGGTTGTTCGTGTTGTTGGTCATTTTAGTGCTTTGTATATTTTTTTGTATTATTTATATATATATATATATATATATATATATATATATATATATATATATATATATATCCAATAATAAAAGTCAAGAAACACAAAACTCGAATAGCATTTCACTGTTAGCGCTTTCGGCTTTAATGCCTCCTCAGACAGTTATAAAATATAAATATATATATATATATATATATATATATATATATATATATATATATGCATGGTGATGATAACGAACAGTGATCAATCTCATAACTCCTATAAGCAATACAAAATAGATAGTTGGGCAAACACGGACCCCTGGACACACCAGAGGTGGGATCAGGTACCTAGGAGGAGTAAGCATCCCCTGTTGACCGGTCACACCCGCCGTGAGCCCTATCTCTTGATCAGGTAAACGGAGTTATCCGCAGTCAAAATCAGTGTGTCAAGAACGGCTTAACAATCGGTATGAAACACGTCAGACAGCATTTGACCCAATCCGAGGTTGTATTGACGAACTAGATCGTTATAACGACCATAGAATTTGCGAAATGCTGACTTTAATCGAGACTGTTGAAACCCCTGTACCATGAACTTGTTTTTCAGTAGCTTACCTCGATTTAAAAACTGACTATACGCAGAACAAGCTCTTGCATATCGAATCAGTTGAGATATATAAACACCATATGCAGGTGATAATGGAATATTGCTACACAAATATGGGAAGTTGACGATGGAGAAGCTGAAATCATCCCATTTATCATACAGTTGAGTTGTCAGTTTGCCGTTTATGTCTACTTTCAATGAAATATCTAAGTAGGAAGCAGAAGTGGACGACTCTGTGGTGTCCTTTATTTCGAGCTCACAGGGATATATCAAATCGACATATGAATGAAAGCTATTATTGTTAATCGATAAAACGTCGTCGATATATCTAAATGTCGAATTGAAGGCCATATCACGTAAAGGTAAAAATAACGAACGTTGATCAATCTCATATCTCATATAAAAATATATAATTAAGAGTAGGGCAAACACGGACCGCTGGTTATACCAGAGGTGGGATATCTTGCAGTACTAAATTAGCAGTCAGTTTACTTTTGTTTCAACAAAGCTCGACTTTTTATAGCCGCTCTTGGCTTAGGCATTTGTTTCGTATGAAGATGCCAATGAATATGTTCTTATGAGGCGCTGCTTTGGTATCTATTACCAAGTGATATCACCTATTCGAATGCTATACGAATAGTCGGGCAAGTAAATCTGAGTATCAAAGTTTTAATATATATATATATATATATATATATATATATATATATATAGCGTGTGTGTGTGTGTGTGGGGGTGGGTGGGTGGGTGGGTGTGTTGGTACATGCCTTCAGTGGCTGAGCCCATCCTTCTAGCTCTGATTACACCAGTCCAGCGTTCTGGTCCGTCTGACAAACAAGCAAGATTGGTGATCTCCCTCGATCCTATGGGATATGAACCAAGGTTTCTTATGCATCTTTGACTGGCGTTCATCCAACTTCTGCCATACCCGTCAGCAGAATCTATTTCAATGTAACTAGTTCATTCAGTCAATTTAAACAATTATTAGTAGACTTATTGTAATATCTTTAACCAAAACACTGTAGTTACTGAGTATCTATCGTTTACTATAGTTACACACAATATCAAAGTTTTTATCTAGCAAATCTGAGTATCAAAGTTTTAACCAGATAAATCAAAGTACCTATGTTTTACCGTTCGCGATACCTCAGAGATTAGACCGTTCGTTTCGTGACCGGGAGGTTGTGGGCTCGACTACTATTCGTGCCTTAGCCATGTCAAACCTAGGACCTGCTCCGTCGCCAAACACTACATTTAGATATGAGAGTAGCGGAATTTTTGGACGAGACCTTACAAAGAGGCTCCAAGTGACTACAGGCGCTAACATACAACTTCACTACTTAGGCCAAGAGCGGCATGCATAGGTTTAAATTTGTATTTCATTTAGAACTGGTGACATTTTTATATCAGTGAAAAATTATCGATGGGACGTAAAACAAATAAACAAACTAACCATGAATTAATCCGTTAATTAATCAATGTGTGAGAAAGGAACATATACAGAAACACTGTCTGAGTTCTATTTATTTTCAAAAATTCAGAAAAGAGTGAAGACAAAGAACAGTGGTGAGTCCCATCAATCTTGAAGGGGTACAATATTAAGAACTGGGCATACACCGACCCCTGGACACATCAGAGGTGGTATTAGGTGCTTAGGAGAAGTAAGCATACCACCTCACACCCCTGTGAGCCTTTTATGTTGATGAGGTATATGGAGTAATCCGTATTCAAAATGAGTATGTAAAGAACGTCCTAATAATTGTATGAAATATAATATACATCATTTGACCCAATAACAGATTCTTGTTGCAAAAATGATCATTATAACAACCATATTTGTGCTTACTATAAACGATCCCGTGGGGATCCGGATTAGAATAGATCCTCAGTACCCCCTTGCTTGTCGTAAAAGGCGACTAAATGGGGCGGTCCTTCGGATGAGACCGCAAAAACCGAGGTCCCGTGTCACAACAGGTGTGGCACGATAAAGATCCTTCCCTGTTCAAAGGCCATAAGCGCCTAGCATAGGCCGAAAATTTGAAGCCCTTCACCGGCAGTGGTGACGTCTCCATATGAGTGAAATATTCTCGAGAGGGACGTTAAACAATATTCAATCAATCAATCTTACTATAAACGAGTATGTTAAAACCCCTGTAACATCAACCTATTTCTTAGTAACCTGTCGCGGTTTAGAAAGTTATCGTATGTTTTGTGATTTATGATTTACTAAAATTTCTTAGGAATCTTTGAAAATCCATATTTGATTTACACCACTTCTCACATATGTTGTAGCACAGTGCATCTGAAGTTTCTCCTTCACAGCACAACATAACGCCAAGGGGAGATTATAATGTACATTGAAAATATCGTAAACAAACATATAACGTAGTGGCTTCAAAGGTTTGTTGGAACAAAAGTAAACTGGCTGCTAATTTAGTACCTTTACGTGATATGCAAACTTTATTAAAAATAATGGACATCAGTTACGGAAGCGGGACATGAGAAATAATACAGACAGACAAATACGAGGCGTCGTTTGGGATTTATAACCAGAAAATTATATAATTTATTTAGGGTCCCAATTAATAAAATCACCTATTCGAATAGCATTCGAATAGGTGATATCACTTGGTAATAGATACCAAAGCAGCGCCTCATAAGAACATATTCATTGGCATCTTCATACGAAACAAATGCCTATGCCAAGAGCGGTTATAAAAAGTCGGGCTTGGATTTAGCATTGCATAATTCCTTAAAAACATACAATCACATCGCGTAATTTGTAATGCAGCTTGATAGCTTAAAGGGGTTGTATACAAAGCGCAACCTTTGACAATGTGAAGATTATCTATTAGATGACCGAACACAAAGTGAAAACTGTTTACGAGGATGACTCTTACATGAATTTGAATGAATTAATGTTGTGCTTGTTGTAGTTTTATGTTTTGTATGTTTGTGTTGTGTTGTGTATATTTGGATTTTTATGAGGACTTAATTTCGTGTTTGTGGGGATATGAAATTACATCATCAACAAAGAAAAATTAACAAGAATTCAGGCCATTTCAATTTCAAGTCGCCACAAACACACTATATCGCAAAATAAAGCCCCATCACTTTCTCAGTCATACCACGATTTAATGTATCCCATAGAAAAGACTGTAATTCACTCAACAAAGTTTTTTCCCATTAAGTAAGATTGATCTGCAGATATTTTTTTAAAAAGATCAATATCAATTAAAAAGTTTATTCACAGAATGTGTTCTCTTAGAAAATGAAATATTGAATACGTTTTATCGGAATTATTACAGGTTTGTCGAACTTTTTGAGGTTTGAAAATTGACACCCTACACAATAAGAATATGTAATAATCCAAAGTACTGACTGACATTTCCTTTTAACATAAAACAGAAAGTTGTATGTGCGCTTACCATCTCCAATGATCCTGATACGTATATCGTCAACTGCAATATCACTTCTCCGTCCAGTTCCTTTTGATGCTTCTATATAAACCTGTTATATCAAGGAAATCAGTATATAGAGTGAATATACATCGAACAATATTGATAGGATTGACTGATGGGCTGTCGTCCTAAGTATCTGGTCTCACTACTGGTATATCCAGGGGTCCGTGTTTGCCCAACTCTCTATTTTGTATTCCTTATAAGAGTTATGAGATTGATCACTGTTCGCTATCTTTACCTTTTCATATTACATGAACATGTCGGAAAGGTAACAGTGATACCACTACAAAAAGTGAAAAACAAATGGAAGGGTGGATAGACAGACGGACATATAGGTGAACAGAAAGAAAGAAAGAAAATCCGAATCTCTCTGATGGTGATATTACCTACCATTCTTCAGCCACACGTTTATTGATAAAATATAAAAGGATGTTTCCTATACACGTACATTTACTGTGGTCTTCATTGTGATTACAAGGGCCATAGTTTGTGTAATCTTAATATCCTTGAAGCACTGCAATGCATGATTTGATCATCATTTTCCTTCTCGTATCGAGATTGATCTATTTCAAGATGTTAATTTATCTACTTTAATTGAGATAGTCCGTTTCTGATTCGCTGAAAAGAGCCGAAGTGTTAAATGTGTATTCTTATTTTCCTTACATTTCCATATAATAAACATTTCGGTTGAACATCACTGAAAAGACATTATTTGTCGAAATACGCATCTGGTGCATCAAAATTGGTACCGTACAAGTTTTACATTATGACCCCTGGGTCGAGGCCTCTGCTGGTGGACTGTTAGTCCCCGAGGGTCTCTACGGCCCAGTAGCTAAGTACTTCGTTACTAGCTTGAAAATACGGATGTATATTTAATTGCTGTGATAAAATTTAGAAATTCATTTCAAAATTAAGGATTATCTCCCCCATGCATAGCTCTTATCCTTAAACGAATTTGATCCACTTTTCGGCACTCTGTTTTCCCCTATAATAGCTCTAGCAAGTTAATTGGTATTTCGGATTTCAAACATTTCGGTTGCGCATCATTGAAGAGACATTATTTGTCGACATGCGCATCTGGTGCATCCAAATTGATACCGTATAAGTTTTGCATGTTGTGATATATCCCTGGATTTAACTATATGAGGATCCCTTGGGGATCAGGGTTAGAATAGGTCCTCAGTACCCTTTGTTTGTCATAAGAGGCAACTAAATGGACGTCCTTTGGCTGAAACAGCAAAAAGCGAGGCTCCACATCAATGCAGGTGTGGCACAATAAAGATCGCTCCCTGCTCAGAGGTCGTAAGCACCAAGTATACGCCTAATTTTACAGCCCCACACCGGCAATGGTGACGTCTCCATAACAGTGAAAGATTCTCGAGAGGGATGTTAAACAGTACAATCAACCAACCAACTACATGGGGGAAAGTCTGGTTACCTTCGATTCCCGAAAAAATTAAAAGTAGATATACTAACAACACAGCAGAGTTAAGGTGTCCCGAGTTAAGTTAAAACAATTATAAAAATGTACCTCAGTCCAATTCACACTATATGACGTCACAATATAAAAGTATATCACGACGCACAGGTCTATATTTGTAACGCAGGGAAAACGTCATATTTTCTCGCTATTTACTATCATTATCTAGAGTTCAAACTTTATATGTTTAAATCTGTTTGTCAGATGATTATTTTTCAGGGTTTTTTTTTTATAATATGTCTTATGTTGTTATATAATAGTGTGCACTAAAGTAATCTTTTTTTTACATTGTGACCTTGAAATCACCCCCGATGTGTAAAGTCATTTAGAATAAAGAAAACCAACGTGTGTACATATCGACTCGGCACAGGTGAAAGATGACGATATTTTGTTTCGATCAAGGCATATTCCTAAAGGTAACTAGATGCAGATTTAGGATTTTGATACGGAAGGTATGATATTTTGCCTCATTTAGATAAGATTTGGCAGTGAATGTGGGAAATGCCCAACGTTTGATATTATGGAAATTGCTATTTTTGAGAGGATATTGTACTGATTCGTATCACTTTTTAAATTTATCATATCAATTTCACCGGTGATAAACAACTGAAAGTCCAGCGGATGAAAATAGCTCTATGTTGCTTGTATGACGACATAATAGTTAAATGAGGGATTTCCCACGTGATACGATGTGTTTTATGCATTAACAAACGATTTTTACTAAATTATGCGACGCTTGTACGGATTTTACTTTAATTTGAATATGCTGTTATTACATTGTACTTGTTATTTTACTCCAGACACATTAGCCCCACTGTGAACGGCGATTCAACCACACTATATTCAAGTAGTGATGTGGTAGGCACCTGATGAAAAGGTGAAGATAACGAACAAGCAAGCAATCTCAGAAATCCCATAATAATACAAAGTTAAGAGAAGGGCAAACACGTACACCTGGACATACTAGTGGTGGGATCAGGTGCCTAGGAGAAGTAAACATCCTCTATCAACCTGTCTTGAATAGATAAACGGACACCATTTTACCCAATGTCAAGTTATATTGGCAAACTAGGTCTTTATTACATCCACAAAATTTGCAAAATGCTGATTTTAAACGAGATTGTTGAACTCCTTTGACATCAACGTATTTGTGAGAGTCTGTCTAAAATTAAAGACTTATCATATGCAGAATAACTCTTGCATATCAAATTAGTTGAGAGACATAACCATAATTTACAGATGCTAATGGAATATTGCTACAAATAGAATTCTTCAAAATCATGCTTCAGTTTTAGACACATTTGATATCCCAGTCAATGGGTCGGATGAATATGAGTTACTGTACCTATACTGGATTCCTAAACTATATTTGCTCCTCATTACAATATTAACAGCTGTACGACTACATACGCCAGAAGCGTTGTAACCCAAATGTTGGTTCTAAAAACTTCTAAAGAACTTTTAGTAAACTTTAAATCACAAAACTTTACTCAAATCAACAACATCAAAACGTATGATTTTTCAACACTTTCACGACCATTCCTCACGATAGATTAAAGACTAGACTATTTGACATTATAGACCATTGTCTCTTCAGCAAAAATGGAAACCGGAAATATCCATATATAGTGATCAGTCATTAAAAAAATACTTTGTTAAACACCATTCTGATTCCAAGCACAAGTACTCTAAAGTTGAAATAAAAAATATGCTGGAGTTTCCCATTGACAATATATTCGTAGTCTTGGTTGATTAGGTCTTCCAGAAGTCTGTTGGAATTCCCATGGGCACGAATTTTACTCCTTTTTAGCCAATCTGTTTTATTTTCCAAAACCTTCTACGTGAGAAGATAAAGTCTCTTGATGTGGCCTTCCATTCGATGTTTGAAGATAACGACGATATATATATATATATATATATTGACAATGATAATGTTCATTCATATGTCGATTCGATATATACCTTTTAACTCGAAATAAAAGACACCACAGAGTTTTCCACGTCAGTTTCATACTTAGATATGTTATTGAATGTAGATATTAACGGCAAACTAACAACTCAACTTTATGACGAACGGGATAATTTCAGCTTCTCCATTGTCAAATTCCCATATTTATGTAGCAATATTCCATTATCATCTGCATATGTTGTGTATATATCTCAGCTGATTCGATACGTTTAAACGTCGACATTTCGCAAATTATGTGGTTGTTGTAACGATCTATCTTGCCAATACAACCTATTATTGAGGCAAATGCTGTCTGAGGTGATTCATACCGGTTGTTAGGTCGTTCTTGGCACACTGATTTTGACTGCGGATAACTCCGTTTACCTGATTAAGATATAGGGCTCACTGCAGATGTGACCGGTCGACAGGGGGTAATTACTCCTCCTATACCCTTGATTCCACCTGTTATATCCAGGGGTCCGTGTTTGCTCAACTCTCTATTTCATATTGCTTATAGGAATTATGAGATTGATTGTTGTTCGTCATCTTCACCTTTCATATATTGGAAGTTGAGGATGGAGATGGTGTTTGTCATAAAGTTGAGTTGTTAATTAGCCCATTTATGTTCAATAAAGTACATGTATCTAAGTATAAACAGATGTGGACGACTCTATGGCGTTTTATTTCCAAATTTGTCGAGTTGAAGGTGGTGGCACAGCAATAATTAATTTCTTCTCATGTAAAAGCTGTTGAATAAATTCTGTCTCATAAGAATATAAAAACAGAACATTTGATAAAGGAGCACAATCGTGTCCATGGAAATTCCAACAAACTGTTGGAAGACTTGATCATCAAAGACAACGAAGATACTGTCAATGAGGAACTCCAGCATCATTTTAATAGTACTTGTGCGTAAAATTAGAGAAGTGTTTAACAAAGTATTTTTTGTAATGACTGATCACAGATATGAATTATGTTTCCTATTTTTCATTTGTATTGAAGACGCAACTGTCTATCATATCAAAATGTCTAGTCTTTAATTTATCGTGAGGAGTGATCGTCTAAAATGTTGAAAAGCCATACGTTTTAATGTTGTTGATTTGAGAAAAGTTTTGTGATTTCAAATTTCCTAAAACTTCTTCAGGGTTTTTTCTTAGAATCCACATTTCATTTAAATCCCTTCTTTCGCCATCATATTTTCATGAGAAGCAGATATAGGGCCTTGGTAAAATATTTACTGGATCCAACAATGTATCAATGCAAGGTTTTTGTGAAGTTTAGGAATCCAGTAGGTATGGTAACTCATTCATTCTTCCAATTGACTGAGGTATTAAAAGAAAAGGCAACCCTAAACACATTGTTGTTTTTATGAATAAGTATTACTTACTGATACCGTAAATTAGTCATTAACAACAAAAATCCTTGCTTAACAATTAAATCAATATTAATCTATCATGTATTTCAAATTACCCGCCACTAACAGAACGGCCATTGATGTTTCATTTATGACGTCACACCGTCTGTTCCGGTTTATTTCATCAGTAGCACTGTAAACATGACAAGTCACGAACAGTTAAGTTTGGAGTCGTATAGATTTGAGCTCGTTCTTTCGCAAGAAGATATTAAGAAAAGAAGATGTTCCGTCGAGTCACAGACCAGGCAGACGGTAAACGTTTCTTCATACAAATGTCTCGAACCTCAACTCGTCATTACGCAAATGATGGGTCCACAGTTTTCATAGTCTTTCCTTTTCAAATGACTTGGTTGGGACGAGAATTTCGAAAGAAAAAACTTTTTTCACATCTCCCCTTCGCATACATACGAAAGCCCAGAAGGCTCATTTGAGATTCGAAATTCAAAATACGAGATTCGAAATTCAGAATACGAGATTCGAATTTCGAAATTCAAAATCCAAATCAACCAATCAAAATGTAGGTCACAATAGATTAAAGGTTAGAGGGTACATGCATATACATGTAAACTTAAAATATGACATGTACAGAAAGCTTATTCTTTTAATATGTTTACCAAACAACGAAACATTTCTTCTAAAACTATAAATGTTTTGATGTATGCTTAGCAAGCGGGAAAGGAGGCAGACAGAAAATTTGTTCCAGCTCCCACATATTAATTCTGCACTGTATGTTATAACCACGTCAAATAATAACGAATACACATCATGATATACCTTAAAGTGAAATAGTATATGAAACCGATGATAGCCCTCCAACAATTGATTCTAATTTGATTTCTTTCAGTTATCTATATATAAACAATGGAGGAAATTCGAACCATGAATATATATTTATCTCGGATCTATATCGTATATTTTTACATTTTCTAAGCTCCAGTTACATACGTGCATGATAACGACAGAATACTAATCTATCCACGTTTTAAAAATTATCTTGTGCACTGATTCATATTATATCAGCCTACGTACATGTACCACAGGAACTGGTAATTTTGTCTGTAATATAACAATAGTAGGGGTGTATACTATATCACCTCCTAATATGTATTAGGGGGTGATATAGTACAGAACCCTACTATTACTATTACGGACAAAATTACCGGTACCTGAGATTATACATACTTGAACATAGAACATACATGTACAAATATGAATCAATGGGACAAGCTAATTTTTTAAAACGTGGACAAATTCTGTAGTAATGACTAATGACGCACGTAATTAAGCTTCCTGTTCAAACATTAAAAAAAAATCTAAAAAGAGACAACATAGATGGGAGAGAAATAATTATTCATGGTTCGAAATTCCTCTATTATTTACACCCAGGCGCATATAAAAAATGAACTGGTGAGGGAAGATATTTGTACAGGCATCTGAAATATGGACACTACTACCAACACCCCCCCCCCCCTTTCTGAGTATTTTCTGTGGCGATAAATTCTCAGAAATGTGTGGATTCCTTGTCGATCCCATCCCTATTTCGATTTATATATGATCGTTTCACGCTTTTTGTAAGCTTTAGAGATTGGCCTTCTACCGGTATAATAGAATATAATTTGTTATACCAATAGAAGGCTAGGCCAATCTATAAAGCTTACAGAAAGCGTGAAACGATTATATATATCGAAATTTATATTTAGCTTAACTACGTGCTTATCATTGTCAAGTAACTTTATATTTATATCATATAAATTGGGATCTGATAGACAAGAAATACACACATTTCAGAGAAATTATCGTCGCAAAAAAAAATCAGAAAAGGGGGGATGGGTGTTGGTAGTAGTGTCGATAGTTCAGGTGCCTGTGGATATTTGGTCAAACACTAAAATGGGTGGTTTGTTCCCAGTCCCCTCCCCCTTTTTGAAATTGCCGGCCGGCTACGGGTCTGGTTAAACACCCGATAATCAATACCGGTAATTACATTTTAATTTTTCCTTCATACATGTAGTTCACAGGTGCTTCAGTTCACCCCCCCCCCCACCCCCCACCCCCCCACCCCCGAATAAGCTACATGAGTGGAGTTATAAGTATGTTTGTTGAACATTTCTTTAATGAATATCAACAATATCTTACATACCCAAAAAGTCCAAAATAAATCAAAATAAGCCACTTTTATAAAGTCATAATGTCACTGGGTATTAAGGGTAATCAATAATAAGGCTTATTTTGGCCTTTTGGGGAACATGTAGGCAAGACATTGTCTCATGCAAAGTTGAACAAACATAATTAAAATCAACTCAAGTAGGCTATTCGGGTGATGGGGGGGGACAGTTATCTTCACGTAAAATATGATCATTCAAGCAGAAAAAAATGGTATGTGAGTAAACCTATAGATTAATCTAAAAGCAGAATCCATTACTACGGGGTGTCATCAGTTATTTTTATTCATATAACTTGCGATTCCATCTCAATTAAAGTGTACTATTTGAGGTGTATTCGACCTGGTTTCACCCACTCCCTGCTTTCTAAGAACCTGAATTTCTACAGGCCTGTTTGCATATACATGTAATGACATGATTTATAATGTCAAAATATTGCCCTTAAAGGACACATCTCATGTTTTCAAAGTATACCATATTACATGCATTTTGTCTTCTTTATGCTTATAGTAATTAACTCTAATAGTTCGTTCGCCGAAATTTTGCGATATTTAACCACAATACAGACTTAAATCTAAGCCCCGAATTCAAAAAGTCAAGTTAATTAGGTAGATAGTCACGTGGTACAGTGACGTCACATGCGCCCTTCGGATTGTGAAAGTACTGCGAGATATTATTAACAACTCAACTTTTAGGGGCCTAATTCATTTACCATGGGCAACATTTAAATCGATGTTGATCAATTGTCCGAGTTTTATATGTGTTCGCCACCAGTGCACACATATAACGATGTAAATACCCAAATATAGCGAGTAAAGCGTGTATGAAATCGGCAAAATTGTGAGTAAATAATGTTTATATGGGCCACTGTCTACAAACTGTTTGGGGGATGTTATTCCTTTATACATCTGTAATTGGCGCTGTTTTTCTAAAATAAACAATGCAATCATTATTTATTTTTGGATTAGACAAATTATGATACGTTAAATTGTTGACAACTAGGCCCTATGCCAAGCTATTGTCACACGTGCATTTCGGAAAGAAAGAAAAAGACAACACACACACAAATCAATAAAAATATTCAAATTTAAAGTGGTGATCACATTATTTTATTTTGATAAAGCAATCTTATTACTATTTTTGAATTGTGATCTGCACGTCTTTAGGAAGTACGAAGTGGGAACACGGCGTTATAGCCTACTGACGCACTCAAGATGCTACGAGTTCAATAAAGAAATAATTCTATAATTCAATTTAAAGTTAGGAAATACAATATTCTATTATTTGTATAATTAAAAGTTCAATTATTTTGTATCTTTATTTTTTGTTGTTGTAAATTTACCAGTTGGTAGAAGTTACATTGTATCGTCGATATATGTTGTTACAAGGTGAAGGTCAGTTGATCCGAGTGTGTATTGAATTTGAAGAGCAAAACAGAATGTATGCTATAGGCCTACCAGTGCTTATAGCTTCGATATATCCATTTTCTCGCAGTTTATCAGGGTCTCTGTCCAAGCGATGTTTGAAAAGGTGACTGGGTGTGTTTTTTAAGGTAAAGTTCTTGCTCCAACAAAAAAATTATCCACGTCTTTTTTCTCGTACCTTCCTACGAAAAATTGAAAAATACTCAGTCTAAATCCTTTCTACCGACAACTAGTACACCCGAGCACGACACAAAACATCTTAGTGCATTATTATTTACAAGCCGTTAACGTGACAATTGGTTTTTTGTCGATTAAATTTAATCTGTTTATGAAATGGCTAATAGATGTTTTCAAACCCAAGGGCGCATATGACGTCACACAAAATGGCGCGTAAACTGGCGAAAGAAAATATGCATATCGCAAGATTTAAATTTCATCGCTTTCAAACTCGAAAACTACGCAAAATATTTCATTTAAAACACATTTAAAGTAGTTTTAGGCATAAAAAGAGTTAATTTTGCTGAAAAAATGAAAAAGTTTAGAAACATGCGTTGTGTCCTTTAATATGAATGAGTGGGATAAGATAATTTTTAAAACGTGGATAGATTATTTTTCTGTCGTAATGATACATGTAGTTAAGCTTCCTGGACCCTAAAGAAATGTAAAAATAGATCGGAGAGAAATATTTATTCATGGTTCCGTTCGAATTTCCTCTATTGTTTATATATAATAGATAAGTACTTGACCCAAACACCAACAGCTACGTGCCTGTCTGCATGCTAAGCATACATCATAACATTTGTAGTTTTAAAAGAAATGTTTCGTTCTTTGGTAGCCTAAACATATTAGATTTAGAAGAATAAGCATTCTGTCATAATTTAAGTTTATTTTGTATATGTATGTACTCTCTAGCCTTTAATCTATTGTGACCTACATTTTGATTGGTTAATTTGGATTTTGAATTTCGAAATTCGAATCTCGTATTCTAAAATTTCGAATCTCGATGAGCCTTCTGGGCTTTCGTACATACATGTAAGTGTAATTAACTGCTTGACAGGAAGGTATCACAACCTATTTATTCGTAAGATCTAGCACATGCACATCTTTGATGATCTTAAAATCTCATCAAAACCGGAACAGACGGTGTGACGTCAAAATCATTGATTTTTGTGGTCTTGAATATAAGAGTTCCACATCATGGCTGCGGGAATTTCAATTTTTAACATTTTCAAATCAGTAATAACGCTTATCTAGGCCGTATATCAACAGAATAGTATGACAAATCTTTATCATATAATTAATCCTATCATTTATCATGTAAAAAATTTTGGGGTTGCCTTCCCCTTTGAATGCGTTCAATTTCCAAATGTGGAATAAATGCCAAGTTTTTAAATAAATAAATATATATATATATATATATATACTCGTAATAATGAACATTGCAAACAAAAATAATGTTGATTGATTGAAAGATGTTTTCCGTTACACTCAACATTTTTTCAGTTATATGGTGGCACCCAGTTTTTATTGGTGGAAGAGAGAACCCAGATACAGTGTACCTGGGAAGAGACCACCGACCTTCCGAAAGTAAACTGGGAAACTTCCTCACTTACCGACGCGAGCGGGATTCGAACCCGCACCGACAGAGGTGAGAGGCCGTGTGATTTTGAGCGCGATGTTCTAACCACTCGGACACGGAGGCCCTTAATGGTAATGCTAAAAGCTTTGTCAGCTGGAACTAAAACATATTCCTCATGTAACCTCTTGCATTTTTTTTAACATTTCTGGTTTACTCAGCATAGAAAGATACCTGGTAAGTACCTTTGGTTTGGTGTGTCTAATATGTGACTTTGATATTCCTCTCATACATTTTATCCATTCTGACAAGCTGTCACGTTCTTCTCTTTCATATTTAGCCCATCGTCTGTCATAATCTTCGACAGAATTCAAATTAGAGGTCAAGTTCGGTTGCCAATTCTCTAAATTTAGGCCATTTTAAAAGAAGTGATTTCTGGTCTGCATTTTCAAATATATCAACATCACCATTAATGACATGTCAAGCTGGACTACAGTTCAAAGAAAAAGAACAAATAACACGTAGGTGGATTTTATACAAGATGGTCAATATCTAGGCAGTGTAAGCTTTGTTAGCAGTTACAAATTTTGGATACAATAGTAGAGGTATATTTGTAGGAAACACAGGGTGTATACTTGAACTTGAAATATGCTAGAATACAAGACTGAACATTTTTGTGACGAAGAATGTTGCTTGCGGCATCTATTCCTTTGTTAGTAGATTTAAGTTTAAGGATATGACGGTATGATTCATATGGATTATCATTCATAAAACGTGGTGGGTTAGAGAGCCTTTGATGGGCAACATCCATGATCATAGAATTCAGTCTACATTCAGTCTAAAATCCAAGTACAGACTGGTTTTGGCTTCTCAAATACCGTATTTTAAACTCTTAACGGAATAGAGTAAATGTTTGTGCAAATACGATATGGACCTAATTTTCTATTAACGTAAAGTAAATGTGAATCAAGTGATAACGTGAATATCTGTTCTTTTCTATGCAGGACATAATGACATAGTTAATTTCAAGGGGTCCAATGTTTCTTCTAGATTGTTGTATTTCTTTCTTTGCCATTGCAGAAAGAAATTTTCAGGACAGAAGTACAATACTTTGCCTAAACTTATCCTTTTAAATTCACAAATAAAATAATCTTTGATTGCAAATAACAAATTACGCAGTATCATTTTTATGACAAATTAGTAAATAGAATTGGCGTCGGTGGCCTAGTGGTTAGGCTGTCAGAGTCTCGACTGAAAGGCCGTGGGTTTGAGTCCTGACCGCGGCAGGGCCGACGTTGTGTCCTTAGGAAAGGCACTTTACACGAATTTTCTATACGAATTTTCTCAATCCACCCAAATGTAAAAGGGGTGCCTGGCTATAGACAGTGAAAGATATTGTTAGAATGTTAGTGCTCTAGCGCCTATAACGGCAGCTTGCACTGTATGCTTCCCAAGAAGCTGAGAAAGTTCTAGATTGTTATAAGGTCTGTCTTACGCTTTTTGTATTGTAAAGCGCTTTGAGCAGCATACGCTATATAAAACCAATCGTTATCGTTATTTGAAATTCATAAACTATTCACTTAGTATTTGAAAATGAGGACCAAAGCGTTGTTTCAACCTAATAAAACAATATTTGGAAAGGATATCTTTAGGTGCATTTTTAGGTATATTTGTATTAAATGCCAAAACAAGGACTTCTTTCCATAAAAAGGTTTGTGTAAGTGTGCAGTACAATATTTTCCCACAACAGCATCGGACACTGAACTAGTATGGAATAAATCAAAATAAGGTTCGCCTTAATTTCCATTACAGGTTGTTGTACAGTTTCATGAAAAGAAAGCTAAAGATAACGAACAATGATTAATCTCATAACGCCACCAAGGAATACAAAATCGAACAAATACGGACCCGTGGACACACCAGAGAAGCAAACCGCAGTCAAAATCATGTCAAACGATAGCAACGCATCTCTAACCTTAAAGTTCTGAAAATCAAACAGTTTTTGTATCAAATAAACCGATGCATAATATATCAGATAAACGGGGGTATGAGTGAAGCACTGTCAACAAGTAACTTCTCTTCTTGCTATTTCAAATTATAAAATTTGAACACAATATAGTACAATATTGTACAATATAGGTATTTTAATGATTAAAAATATGTCTATCATACCTTTGATTGTGCCACAACTTTCATGATATTAGTAAATTGTCTCCACATGTTCCCTTGATCTCCGCTTACGTCAAAAATATTTCTCTCTTTCCCACTAATGTCTTTGTAGAACACTTTCAGACTCCCTGTATGGCTGCCGTACATGTTATACTGCATACTAAAGTTAACAAGGGCATCTGTAAGATAATATAAGTGAGAAAATTATCAAAAGATGAGATAACGAACATTGATGAAATGTGAAGATAACGAACAGTGATCAATCTCATAACTCCTATAAGCAATACAAAATAGTTAGTTGGGCAAACACGGACCCCTGGACACATCAGAGGTGGGATCAGGTGCCTAGGAGGAGTAAGCATCCCCTGTCGACCGGTCACATCCGCCGTGAGCCCTACGTCCTGATCAGGTAAACGGAGTTATCCGCCACCTCATCAATTTTACAATACCAAATTAAGAGTAGGGCAACCCCTGGACACACCACGGTAGGATCATCTAAAAAGGAGTAAGCACCCCCTATCACACCTGCCATGACACCTATACCTTGATCAAGTAAAGGGTGAAATCCGTAGTCAAAATTGGTATGTAAATAACGGCATAACAATTGGTATGAAACACGTCAGACAGCATTCGACCTAATGACAGGCTGCTTTTGCAAATAAGTTTAATATAACAATCATAGAATTTGCGAAATGCTGTCTTCAAAGGACACTGTTGAAACTCTTATAACATCAACTTCTTTCAGTAGCTTGTCTCGATTTAGAAATTCCTCATACACAGGACATGCTCTTGTGCCTCGACAGTTGAGAATAATTAGCACCATATGCAAGTGGTAATGGAACATTACTACATGGATTTGGGAAGTTGACGATGGCATACCGTTTGTCGTAAAGTTAATTTGTTAACTTGTCGTTAACATAGATACTAAAATATCTAAATGTGAAGAACATATGGAAGGCTCTATGTGTCTTATTTTGAATTCAAATGGATATATTGATTCAACATATGAATGAAAATGAACACTGTTAATTGATAAAACGTCCTCGAAATATCTAAATGTTGAGTTGAAGTATTAAGTATCAGTAAACAATGATAATAAAAGGGTTAACCAATGAGTATTTCTTAATAAAGTAAATAACAAGCTGAAAATGTGAAGAAAACGAACAGAAATCAATCTCAAACATTTGAAAAGTAGGACAAAACAAACCCCTGGACACACCAGAGGTGGGATCAGGTACCTAGGAGGAATATAAATATGCAAGCATGGATTGATGATACTTAGATGTATTATGTCATGATGTGTGTTGTGACGTCATAATACAACTGAAGCAATGGAAGGTCTACATTAGTTGTTTAAATTGTACTACTTTAAAAAATACAAACCTCTGGTTTTTCGGCATTTGAAACTAGCAACAGTTCACATTAAATTTTTGCTATACCCAGCTTGACGACATACACACCTTCCCATCTTGTCTTATGGTTTGTTTAGCACAGCATTAATGAACAAAGTGTATGAAAATTCAATCATGGAACTTTACTCATTGCGACAGAAAAAAATGTACAACAAAGATGCAACTGTAAGCTTGACATCAAATGATCATGATCATGTTACCCATAACAAAGGGGAGGGCAAACAGGGGTGCAACATATAGCAAACTTTAATTTATTAACAAGATGTGAATGCTAACATAATCAATGGGTTAAAGATAAGGATTCTTGTCAATGTGATATTGTTGAAGAATACGTGAATTCTACATGGGAATAATAACATGAAGGATATCGCTTATATAAAACATTTATAAAAGACAATAATTGAGATGATGATCAAAATTGTTGATTTTTTTTTTCGCATTTCAGAAGAGTGCATTCTAAATCACAACTTATTCTTAGTCCTCCCAAACACCTGATCTCACGTTTGATATGTTCGAGTTTGCATTAATCTTTATTTTGTATTCCTTATAGGAGTTATGAGATTAATCACCTTTTCAGTATGACTTGATGCAAGGTGATGATAACGAACAGTGATCAATCTCATAACTCCTACAAGCAATACAAAATAGATAGTTGGGCAAACACAGACCAATGGACACACCAGAGGTGGAATCAGGTGCCTAGGACGAGTAAGCATCCCCTGTTGACCGGTCACACCCGCCATGAGCCCTATATCCTGATCAGGTAAACGGAGTTATCCGCAGTCAAAATCAGTGTGCCAAGAACGGCTTAACAATCGGTATGAAAAACGTCAGACAGCATTTGACCCAATGCGAGGTTGTATTGACGAACTAGATCGTTATAATGACCATAGAATTTGCGAAATGCTGACTTCAATCGAGACTGTTGAAATCCCTGTACCATCAACTTGTTTTTCAGTAGCTTACCTCGATTTAAAAACTGACTATACGCAGAACAAGCTCTTGCATATCGAATCAGATGAGATATATAAACACCATATGCAGGTGGTAATGGAATATTGCTACACAAATATGGGAAGTTGACGATGGAGAAGTTGAAATCATCCCGTTTGTCATACAGTTGAGTTGTCAGTTTGCCGTTAATGTCTATTTTCAATAAAATATCTAAGTATGAAGCAGAAGTGGACGACTCTGTGGAGTCCTTTATTTCGAGCTCACAGGGATATATCAAATCGACATATGAATGAAAGCTATCATTGTTAATAGACAAAACGTCATCGATATATCTAAAAGTCGAATTGAAGGTCACAGCGAGAGATTTTTTCTTCTCACGTAGAAGTTATTGAATAAATTCTGCTTCATATGAATATAAAAACAGGTCAGCTAACAAAGGAGCACAATTCGTGCCCATGGGAATTCCAACAGACTGTTGGAAGACCTGATCACCAAAGACCACGAAGATATTGTCAATGAGGAACTCTAGCATATTTTTTATTTCAACTTCAGAGTACTTGTGCGTGGAATCAGAGTGGTGTTTAACAAAGTAAGTTTTTGAATGACTGATCACTAGATATGAATATTTTCGTTTTGATATGTTCTTATATACATAGACCATTATGAGATTTATATATAAATATATAATCATGTATACAATATACATAAGTTTAATATTGTAACTTTTATAATAAGATCGTTGTATACAGTGTATACAGTTATCGTTATTTGTACTTATATATACAGACAGTTATCACCTTGAAATGATTCGTCCGTTACACTTACTTCATCAGAATTTGATTTACAGGTCAGTAAATCTCAATCAGTTCTGAAATTTGCAGCTTCCAGAAATTTACCCAATGCTCATATCAAGCGAGTCTTATCGTAGCTACTATGTAATGACACCATTTTGTTTACAGTGACTTCGAAATGAAAAAGATTCAAGTAATTATATTAAATAGATTACATTATATCTAGAAAAATCATTCAAACTGTTATCTTAGGCACTAGTAATGTCTGTGAAAGAGGGGTTTTTTTTGTTTGGTTAGTTTTACTTCATTTTTGGAGAATTGGGGGCTAGATCGGAAATAGTTTTGGAGTCTAATTGAATTGATTCCAGATTATTGATTTACAATTTTGACAAAATGTTAGATACTGAGAACAGTAACTGTCATTAGGGATATTTTGAGTGCCCTCTAAGTTTACTCTGCTGTATTTATGTGGGCACCGGAGCTAGGATTAACAAACTTTACAGTCCAGTGTTGGAATCCTTTCTCAGTAAGGGAGCTATACGACTCCTTATAGCCTTATGGATTTTTTTTATATAGTCAAAAGAGTTTCCGCAGCCGCACTAAAAAAAGAATTTGGAGTCACCCATCTGTAGACCATCTTCCATTGCAATAGTTTCTTTCTCCAAATTTCGATTCATCGATCCCAACTATTTTTACAGGTCCTCAGATGATATTGATGCCGTGCTTCTTTATATAAAAAACTTTATCAACCTGTTTTAGGATTTCTGAGTAATAAAATCCAAAATTTTGATCGCATTTGTAAACCAAAAATGGATAAATATTTTTTTTCAATATTAGATTGATTTTCAAACAGATAGGATTTTCGAGTGAATGCTTTCCAAACGAGACTATCACTACTGTAAGAGGAGTCTTACCGCAATCCAAACACTCCAAAAGTACTTGAATGTACTCTCCATACAATCACACATTATCACAAAATTTGAATTTCGTCGGCATATTTGTGTACATTGAACACATGTTGAACTCTCAAAAGACGTATATATATCTCCCTCATGCATAGCTCTTATCCTTGGACGAATTTGGCTCCACTTTTTTGGCACGCTGTTTTTGGCTATATTTAGCTCTAAAACTTCATAGTTATTTCGAAATTCAAACATTTCGGTTGAGCATCACTGAAGACACATTATTTGTCGAAATGCGCATCTGGTGCATCAAAATTGGTACCGTATAAGTTTTACATTATGACCCCTGGGTCGAGGCCTCTTCTGGTGGACTGTTAGTCCCCGAGGGTCTCTACAGCCCAGTAGCTAAGTACTTCGTTACTAGCTTGAAAATACGGATGTATATTTTTAAAATTGCTGTTATAAAATTTAGAAATTCATTTCAAAATTAAGGATTATCTCCCTCATGCATAGCTCTTATCCTTGGACGAATTTGGCTCCACTTTTTTGGCACGCTGTTTTTGGCTATATTTAGCTCTAAAACTTCATAGTTATTTCGGATTTCAAACATTTCGGTTGAGCATCACTGAAGAGACATTATTTGTCGAAATGCGCATCTGGTGCATGAAAATTGGTACCGTATAAGTTTTACATATACACGCTTTGTACAGAATTGACACGAACGAAATCAACAGCGGATACCCTATTTTCAACACATCGAAAAAACATTTGAAGGTCATTGTTTATTATTTGTATTCTATAATCCAGTTTAAAACTCTAGTTCAAATCGAATTTTTCAACCTTAAAAAACACTTATTTTTAAACCTTGGCAATCATTATTACGATTGCATAATACAGAGAAGACACCTTTGGCATACTATGTTTTAGCGTGTTTTTATGGGAACCGGCAAAGTAAATTCGTTCCATTTTTTTCCGTTCCTGGTTTAAAAGCAACTTCCATAATGATTCTGTTTCTAATTCAACGATAAAATGAATGAATTATCAACATTAAACAAGTGAAATACAGTTTAACTACACAGTAAAGGAGTTATTGAACTTATATTGGTGAATATTGGTAGACACTGTTGCTGATACTGGAGCTTGCTGGGTGTGCTCACAAGTTAGCGAATTTTTCAAACCCAACAGGACCAACATAATTTCAATAACCCTATAATATTAAGAGGATGTTCATGTTTTTCTGATTGCTTCACATTACGAATTGCATTTAAATTCAACATTAAAGACACGTGTCAAATTGGTTTCCGAGGTATGAGGATTAAGTAATTGTTGTGTACTACTTGCACTCAAATTGACACCTGTGACCTATAACATGATACATTCCCAGTTATATTTAAACATTAATACAATATTGTCTACCAACTTATTAAGCTGGTCCCGTATTAGTAATTGAAAATAGCGTCATTACATACCATTGATTTCAAACTTCGACATCAAGACAGCTTTGGCGCCATTTTTTAAACCATTCACCTCTATGTAACTGTAGTAGTTCCCCTCTATGCTTTTGCTCGGTCCCGTAGACCATGAAGGCGTTTTTCCTTTCTGTCAATGCAATAAAACAACAATACCTTAGGATACATGTACTTACGATAACTCATATGTTTTCTAGATTAAGTGTACACATTATGTGTCCCAGTCGCTAAGTCAAGATATATGTTTATGAACATATGCGACGTTTCTCAATAACATATAATTCTTTGTGACATTTCATGTACAATTTATTTGTATTCTATCTCGTTTCTACAAACAATTGTAGGGTACATCACCATGTCTGTTTTAAAGTTAGCATATTTTGATACCTCCTGGTTGTTGCAAGTATACATTCGGTTCCATTGTATAAATGGACAATTGCTTCTTTAATAAATTTGGAAAAAGGAAATATTCATACTTAGTGATCAATCATCCAACAAATTACTTTGTTAAACACCGCTCGGATTACATGCACAAGTACTCTGAGGTTGAAATAAAAAAAAATATGCTGGAGTTCCTCATTGACAATATCTTCGTGGTCTTTGGTTATAAAGTCTTCCAACAGCCTGTTGGAATTCTAATGGACATGAATCGTGTTCCTTTCTTAGCTGATCTGTTTTAAATTTTTCCTAGACAGAGTTTATTCTAAAGCTTCTACATGAGAAGAAGAATTTCTCACAATGGCCTTCAATTCGAGATTTCGAGATTTCGACGACATTTGTCTATTAACAATAATCATTTTCATTTATATGTCGATTCGATATATCCCTCTGAACTGGAAATAAAAGACACCACAGTCCTCCACATCTGCTTCGTACTTAGATATTTTATTGAAAATAAATATTGGCAAACTAACATCTCAATCTTGATCAAGTAAACGGAGTAATCTGTGTAAAAAAATCAGTGTGCCTAGAACAGCCTAACATTCGCTATGAAACACGTCAGACAGCATATGACCCAATGATAGGTTATATTGGCAAACTAGATCAATATAACGACCATAGAATTTGCTATATCTCCCTTTAAACAAGACTATTAATACCCCTGTAACATCAACTTGTTTTTCAGCAGATGTACAAAGCAATGTGATTTTTTTCTTAATTAAGTTAAACATTCATGGATTTTTTCATCACCCACTTACCTTGATGGTCCAGTCAAAGTCGTCAGATTTGTCTTGGTCAAAACATATATCAACATTCCCTTCAAAATTACAATTCAGTCCCCCTTTCATGTTTAACAACGCTGTGCTCGTTTTTGCTACAAACGTAAAATTCATAATTATATCAATATCAAAACCAGCTTTTCAAAGAAAATTATTTTACAAGAATATCATAGTTTCCTTATATCACACGAGTTCTTAATTTCGCAAAATCGCAGTCCAGCGTCAATTCGCGAGAATGTACTATTTCAGCAGAAGATGAATCTATATTTAGCGGAAAGTTTTATTCATGCGAATCATCAGATAAATGGAGTAATCCGTAGTCAAAATCAGTGCATAAAGAACTGCTTGACAATTGGCATGAAACACTTCAGACTGCATTTTACTCAATGTCAGGTGGTAATGGTAAACTAGACCCTTATAACAACCATAGTGGGGTTTTTTTTTAAAAAAACTACAAAATTAGAAAAGGTTTTAAAACTTTTAGAACAATGAGGTGAAATTTTGATTCTTACCACAACGTCCAACTACCATCGTTACATCATCAAGAGCGATCATGGACATCTCGTTGGCTAGCTCCACTAGAAAAGCAACCTGTAACGTAATAATTAAAGATTGTTTGAAACTATGTCATTTTGTTTCATGGATATTTTGTTTCTCAAATATACTTCAAAATCATTTCTTTTCCATGAGTTTTGTTTTTCATGGTTGAAAATCTGTTTCTCTTTATTAATTGATAATCTCTCCAATTCGTTGAGGACTTTCCTACACAAATTTCAGTTTCAAAACACAGCTTTCAGACTTGGATTGCAGAGCCTTTATTGACTGGTATTTGCAGTTTCAGACTGAAATTCTGATAAATTCATCTGATTAAGTCTTTTGTTATTGTGTGACAACACGTACTCTGAAATCTTCTCCCTTGATGTCACATTCTTTATACTTCCATTCTTCCTGTAACGACTTTTCTAATGTGTGTGTTACATTTTCGAGGGTACTATAGATGATGACATCTAATGTTGTATATTCGCTGTTGATGTAATATCGGAAACGCAAGCACCAATTATAATCTAGAAATGTTAAATATGGAGATTCATTTTCTTCTATTACAATGCAATACGATACATTGAAGTATGAAAAATTAGGAAGACCCATATGTTTTACAACAATGAACATCCACCAAGTTTAGCAAAATGAAACAGTTCTCCTTTTTTGTAAAAAAAAAAAAAATTGATTTTAGACTGTCGTCATACAGAGTCGAAAATTTACGTTTTCAAACGGCGGACATATTCACCTTCCGGTTCAACATTGAAGTACAAAACAGCACGGTGCCCAGAACTGGACTGGCTCCCATCAGTATATGCAAAATACGATCCCTCATATGCCTGTACTGAATCGTCCCCTGTGATAGCCTGTTAACATGTATAACGACAATATGCATTTCTTTTTTAAAATATATAGATATCATATTTTTTATTAAGTCTTAAATCGTTAATCCCATCAAATTAATTTTTAAAACCTTATAATACTTACAAATATGTGTAGAATTCAATCTCGTTTTAAATCTTTGGTAAAAATACATGCATCATATCAATAAAACAACATATCGAGAGTAAAGTAAAGCTTGAATTTCTATATTTAAGAAATACATTTCATTTTTGAAAATACATGAGGGTTCTGATACAAATAGATTTCATTCGGAAAATGTTAAAATAACATGGGCATTCAGTATATGATTTTACAAAAATGAGTTCAATGAAATGACAAAAGCTCGCAATACATAACACTAGAAATAGGCGATACTCAAGAATTTTGAACCATTGAATCACAATACCTGAGTAAAGTTATTCTTACAGTTTTTACTTCCCAGTCAAAGTCATCGTGTGTATCCTGGATCAGAAAGCAGGTGTCCTCAGGCTCAAACGAGCAGGACAGGAAACCACCTAGAAAAGACAACGCAGCATTTGATGCTGGCTGAAAGTCTTATCCTTACTTAAGAAACACCCAGTCATCATTGATACAAATTAGATAACATTCATCATGTGGGCGTGTATTGTGCGCAGTTTTGACACATGGATGTCATGGAACCACATTACTCTTACTTGCTAACACCTGTAACATTGAACGCTAAAATATAGGAAGTGAAGAGGGATCTGACTTATAGGGACTACATTTTCATTGGAATCAACAATGTAGTGAAATATCATATTATTACTCAATCTAAAACAAACTGAATCTACTAATTTTTTGTCTCCAGAAGAACACATTTTCAAAACTATGGGAATAAATCGTGACTGCCAAAAATAGCATATTATAATAATCATTCAATTTGCTATCCCTTTGGGGTCATTTTACATGCCTTACTCCTAGCTAATCTTTTCATTTAAAAATATTGAGAAAATCATTTTTCTATTTCTGATATAATCTAATAGCCTTACTTATTTTATGTCACCATCATGTAACTTCCGATAAACCTAGGCAGTAGAAGTGTCACAGAAATAAACATCTAAAATTATCAGAGGAAATTCGGTCAACCTATCATTTTAATGAATCTACCAGTACTTGTTAGATTTGCTATGCAAACAGACAGAGAAATGTTCATGAATGGTGATTTTTCCTCAAATCAAGATAACCTTTGTAAAAATCATATGAATATACAATTTCTGTCTGCCTTAATGGAGTTTTAAAGTAAGCGTGTGACCTTGAAGTAAACTTGACACAAAACAAGAACAGCAACATCCACTTTTCTTCCGTTGTTACAATATGCAAAATATCAACGTGTCCAGTGAATATGAGAAGAGTCCGTTCATGTGATATGTTTACAAGGAAAGTCCATTATTCAGAAATCACCCCAATACCATATCAATGTTTATTTATCCTCCATAATTATCGATTTCTTTTATTGATATCTAGTAGCATTTAGGTGTTTATTTCAAGCTAAAGGTTGTTGCCTTTATTTATCAATAAATTACATTAAAACTACATAGGTTTCTTACAGGTAAAATAATGGTAACATATGAAAAAATTAAGTTGAAGGCCAAAGTAAGGTGAAAAGGTGAAGAAAATGAACAGTGATTAATCTCATAACTCCTCAAAGGAATACAAATTAGAAAGTTGGGCAAACACGGGCCCCTGGATATACTGGAGATGGGATCATGTGTCTAGGAGGAGTAAACATCCCCTATCGACCGGCCACACCCACCATGAGCCCTATATCTTGATCAAGTAAACGAAGTACTCCGCAGTCAAAATCAGTGTGCCAAGAATGGCCTATCTATCGGTATGAAACACGTCAGACAGCATATGACCTAATGATAGGTTGTATTGGCAAATTACATCATTCTAACGACTTTAGAATTTGTGAAATGCTGACTTTAAACGAGACTGTTGAAACCCCTGTAACATCAACCCGTTTGTCAGTAGCCTGCCTCGATTTAAAAACGGATTATACTCACAACAATCTCTTGCGTATTAAATCGGTTGACAGATATAAATACCATAAAATGCAGATAATAATGGAATATTGCTACATAAATATGGGAAGTTGGCGACGGAGAAGCTGAAATTATCGCGTTTCTAATTGAATTGAGTTGTTAGTTTGTCGTTATTATCCATTTGAAATAGAATATCTAAGAACAGAGCATATTTGGAGGACTTTGATTTCCTTTATTTCGAGTTCACAGGGATATATCGAATCGACATGTGAATGAGAACGATTATTGTCAATAGTAGAAGCGTTTGAATAAACTCTGCTTCACAATATCACAAGATATGAATATATCCGTAGTCCTTTTTTATATGAAGAAACGACTGTCTGTGATGTTACAAAAACCTAGTCTTCAACTTATTGTGAGGTATGGTCGTGTAAAGTGTTGAAAAGTCATATGATTTGATGTTGTTGATTTGAGGAAAGTTTTGTATAGTAATGTTCAACAGTCTCGTTTAAAGTCAACCTTCCGCAAATTCCATGATCGTTACAACGATCTACTTTAGAAATACAATCTGTCATTAGGTCGCATTATGTCTTGGGTGTTTCATGCCAATAATTAGGCCGTCCAATACATACTGATTTTTGACTACGGATTGCTCCGTTTGTCTGATCAGAATGTAGGGCTCAAGGCAGGTATGCCTATGTATAAAATCCTATAATTCATATAAATGTATATTGTTTCCTATAGCATAAAAGCAAAGAGAATATATAGCTCGCTTTTCCATCACAATATATAGACTAGCTTGAAAAATAAAATGTCTTAACTGAAAGCGAAACTTGGTAATAGTGTGTGTTACATATACCTATTATACTATTATTCTATAAGCCAACGCTACTGTTAGATACTGACTCTGTCCTTACCCACATCATATATATTCACGGTGTCAATCCCTCCACAAAATATTTGTTCTTCACAGATTACATTACATAGAGACGCGTCCTTCTGTACGCCAAGACTTTCATTTCCGTGAAGACATGCGCAATCGTTACTCTACAGAAACAAAACACATTTTAAAATATCCATGTTCAGGAAAGGTCCTTATTAAGCGTACATTCACATGCATGTATACTTTGTACAGACTAGAAGATTGAAGTTACGTGCCTTTATTGCAAATCTAGAGTAATTACTGCACATGGTCTGGCATTCGAATACAGAAGAACTGTTCAATGTATGGAATGTCATATTATCCAGCTCTCCAACGCATCCTAAAAGTAAAAAAAAACAGGTCACTGGACAAACTATGCAAAAGATATATATATATATATATATATATATATATATATATATATATATATATATGAAGTTGATTCGTCACAGTTGTAAATAAATATTGAAAATCAGAATGACACATTCCATAAAAAACAATGATTGTTTTTTATGAAATGTGTCATTCTGATTATATATATATATATATATATATATATATATATATATATATATATATCCAAATTGTGTTTTTTTTTAAAAATCACAGTATCCGGTATAAAATATTAAAAGAAATAGAATAAACAGTACACAAAGTTAAAAATTTAACGCATTTTAAAATGTAACGCCTGAGGATTATAAAATGAAAGCGCTTGTGTTAAATTTTTAACTTTGTGTACTGTTTATTCTATTTCTTTTAATATATATATATATATATATATATATATATATATATATGATTTTCATTTTAGGAGGAAATCTAAACATAAATCAGTCTTATAATCTTTTTACGTTTATTCATTGATCAATTTCTTTTTATACAAGATATGACTGGAAAAATCTATACAATCTTATTGCGATGATCAACATATCTTACTCGCATATTGCAGAATTTCAGCACTGTTTATAAATATTGTGAGTATTTTTAACAATTTTCATAGAACCTACCATGAATTAATAAATATGGTGTAGCTATACTATAGGTATTCGTCCACAAATCTGTGGAATTTCCAGGTAAACAGGTCTGAAGGGCGGACCCAACAACTTCTTGGTTTAAAGTCGACAAAAAAGCTTCCTCCTGCCTGCAGAATTCTATTGCCTCACTCCAAGATCTGTTCCGGTCCACATATAAGTAGTTCCTTCCTGAAACTGAAAGTAGACGTATGAACATTAAAAACTGAGGAAATGATTTGTTGATCATCATTATTTCTTTAGTTTTAAATTTGGATCTAGATGAAGAATCCTAATTTTTATTTTAAACATCGCCTGTTGAATTTAGACATAAAAAGAAAGTGGTGATAAATGACACGTGATACTTCGCTGTACACACGGTGAGAATGACAATGCTTGCTCACGATGGGTTGCTATTTACAGACACATTTATACGCTATTTAATAGACCAAGGCGATTTGTAATATAATTGCAATTAAATTGCAGTCTACACGATTTTTACTTAACAATCTGAAAACCCAGTAGAAAAATTGAGCACTTTATGTAGGATTTCCATCAAAGGTCGATGCAAGATTCTATAATTGTAAATAATAACACTACAAAGGTATTTTCACTACACATATTTACCTGTAGATCGTAGATTTAGTACGAATATTTACCTGTATATCGTAGATTTAGGCTCAAGGATAACATCATCACCAATAACGTGAGAGACATGTCAGCATCGGTTCTTCCCGTCATCTCTCAGGAGGAGGAGAGAGTTTCCGACTCCACTCAGTATCAAACTAATGCGTATTGCAACATTCGGCAGTCGTAAACTGGTTTTATTGACTCAAGTTTTAAAGGTAAAATAGTACGGTTATGACTAGATGGTATCCCTCAAAAGCAGGTGACCCACGAGTTACTTGCCCCTGATCATAGATAGAAAGATAAGTCGTACGTCGAATAATTTCGTAAAGAAATGTGTTTACGATAAAGAAGGCAAAGAAAATTGTTGGGATTTTTTTTACTAATTAAGATTACTAATTAAACCCTAATTAGCTGAACTATTAAAAATGTAAGAAATAAATAAAGCAATGAACGCAATATGGAGAGAAATACGATTTGATAGAAAGTATACAGAGTATTATTTAATTAACATAATTAATCAAACCCTAATTCTCTCAGATGTTAAAAACAGTAAGAAATTTGATATAAAAAACTGTAAGGGGCGAGATCAACAGATTGATTTCGGATAAAAATCTAAATTCAAATAGTTAGGGGGGGGGGTGTTAAAACTTCTGTAAGTTTCTCTCATCCGACATCGATTACACATTAGTCGAAAAAGGAGAAAGACAAGTGACTGTTAAAAGTACATGACGATATTACATTTTAATGAACATTTGATAGTTTTAATCTACACTTTCATTTGTGAATAAACAGAAGATAGGGTATACAGAGTTATTTATACGCGTTTGTTCTTACTTATTAATCGATTATAGTTTAAACACTCATCATATCTAGTTTAGGGGGTCGTTGTGGGGGCGGATAGGGGGGGGACGTAAAAACTATGTGAATTTAGTTTTTTTGTCAGACATTGAACTTTCGATCTCGCCCCTAGGAAGTAGATAAAACAGCGAATGCAACATGGAAAAAAAATAATATTTAATAAGAAGTCTTATTAAAAGCAAAACTGATGATATCTAGCGGTGGTCAAAGTAACATATCTTTAGAAATTATTTTTGAAAGTACAGAAGGGTATTTTTGATCAAAAGTTAATCATAGAAATTATTTTAATTACCCCCCCCCCCCCTCATTCAGTACACAAAATCAACTCAAAACTTTCATTCAACATTATAACTCACTAAAAAGACCATTCCTCAAAACCTGCTTTTGGATATCGAGTTAATTATTAAGACCAAACTAACTCAAGATCCAGGGCGATATAAACACCTACTTTTGAGGGATACCAGATAAGCTTTGCCACCCAGCCAGGCCTATGCTAGCCCTGCCTTTCAGGGATACCAAGTTACTTAATAAGGCTCAACTAGCCCAGGTTCCCGGGAGATCTAAACACCTACTTTTGAGGGATACCAGATAAGCTTTGCCACCCAGCGAGCCCTATGCTAGACCTGCCTTTCAGGGATACCGAGTTAATTATCAAGGCTCAACTAGCCCGGGTTCCCGGGCCCTAAAGTCACCTACTTTTGAGAGATACCAGATAAGCTTTACCACCCAGCGAGCCCTATGCTAGACCTGCCTTTCAGGGATACCGAGTTAATTATCAAGGCTCAACTAGCCCGGGTAACCGGGCGATCTAAACACCTACTTTTGAGGGATACCAGATAACCTTTACCACCCTGCGAGCCCTATGCTAGACCTGCCTTTCAGGGATACCGAGTTAATTATCAAGGCTCAACTAGCCCAGGTAACCGGGCGATCTAAACACTTACTTTTGAGGGATACCAGATAAGCTTTACCACCCAGCGAGCCCTATGCTAGACCTGCCTTTCAGGGATACCGAGTTAATTATCAAGGCTCAACTAGCCCGGGTAACCGGGCCCTAAAGTCACCTACTTTTGAGGGATACCAGATAAGCTTTACCATCCAGCGAGCCCTATGCTAGACCTGCCTTTCAGGGATACCAAGTTAATTATCAAGGCTCAACTAGCCCGGGTAACCGGGCGATCTAAACACCTACTTTTGAGGGATACCAGATAACCTTTACCACCCTGCGAGCCCTATGCTAGACCTGCCTTTCAGGGATACCGAGTTAATTATCAAGGCTCAACTAGCCCGGGTAACCGGGCGATCTAAACACTTACTTTTGAGGGATACCAGATAAGCTTTACCACCCAGCGAGCCCTATGCTAGACCTGCCTTTCAGGGATACCGAGTTAATTATCAAGGCTCAACTAGCCCGGGTAACCGGGCCCTAAAGTCACCTACTTTTGAGGGATACCAGATAAGCTTTACCATCCAGCGAGCCCTATGCTAGACCTGCCTTTCAGGGATACCAAGTTAATTATCAAGGCTCAACTAGCCCGGGTAACCGGGCGATCTAAACACCTACTTTTGAGGGATACCAGATACCTTTACCACCCTGCGAGCCCTATGCTAGCCCTGCCTTTCAGGGATACCGAGTTAATTATCAAGGCTCAACTAGCCCGGGTAACCGGGCGATCTAAACACTTACTTTTGAGGGATACCAGATAAGCTTTACCACCCAGCGAGCCCTATGCTAGACCTGCCTTTCAGGGATACCGAGTTAATTATCAAGGCTCAACTAGCCCGGGTTCCCGGGCCCTAAAGTCACCTACTTTTGAGGGATACCAGATAAGCTTTACCATCCAGCGAGAACTATGCTAGACCTGCCTTTCAGGGATACCAAGTTAATTATCAAGGCTCAACTAGCCCGGGTAACCGGGCGATCTAAACACCTACTTTTGAGGGATACCAGATAAGCTTTACCACCCAGCGAGCCCTATGCTAGACCTGCCTTTCAGGGATACCAAGTTAATTATCAAGGCTCAACTAGCCCGGGTTCCCGGGCCCTAAAGTCACCTACTTTTGAGGGATACCAGATAAGCTTTACCACTCAGCGAGCCCTATCCCAGACCTGCCTTTCAGGGATACTAAGTTCATTAATAGGGCTCAACTAGCCCGGGTTCCCGGGCAATCTAAACACCTACTTTTGAGGGATACCAGATAAGCTTTACCACCCTGCGAGCCCTATGCTAGACCTGCCTTTCAAGGATACCAAGTTAATTATCAAGGCTCAACTAGCCCGGGTTCTTGGGCCCTAAAATCACCTACTTTTGAGGGATACCAGATAAGCTTTACCACCCAGGGAGACCTATGCTAGACCTGCCTTTCAGGGATACCAAGTTAATTATCAAGGCTCAACTAGCCCGGGTAACCGGGCGATCTAAACACCTACTTTTGAGGGATACCAGATAAGCTTTACCATCCAGCGAGCCCTATGCTAGACCTGCCTTTCAGGGATACCGAGTTAATTATCAAGGCTCAACTAGCCCGGGTAACCAGGCCTTAAAGTCACCTACTTTTGAGGGATACCAGATAAGCTTTACCACCCTGCGAGCCCTATGCTAGACCTGCCTTTCAAGGATACCAAGTTAATTATCAAGGCTCAACTAGCCCGGGTTCTTGGGCCCTAAAATCACCTACTTTTGAGGGATACCAGATAAGCTTTACCACCCAGCGAGCCCTATGCTAGACCTGCCTTTCAGGGATACCGAGTTAATTATCAAGGCTCAACTAGCCCGGGTAACCGGGCGATCTAAACACCTACTTTTGAGGGATACCAGATAAGCTTTACCACCCAGCGAGACCTATGCTAGACCTGCCTTTCAGGGATACCAAGTTAATTATCAAGGCTCAACTAGCCCGGGTAACCGGGCGATCTAAACACCTACTTTTGAGGGATACCAGATAAGCTTTACCACCCAGCGAGACCTATGCTAGACCTGCCTTTCAGGGATACCGAGTTAATTATCAAGGGTCAACTAGCCCGGGTTCCCGGGCCCTAAAGTCACCTACTTTTGAGGGATACCAGATAAGCTTTACCACCCAGCGAGCCCTATGCTAGACCTGCCTTTCAGGGATACCGAGTTAATTATCAAGGCTCAACTAGCCCGGGTAACCGGGAGATCTAAACACCTACTTTTGAGGGATACCAGATAAGCTTTACCCTAATTATGGTGTTCTTAAACCTAACCCTAGTTGCCCGCCTAATTAAAATATCAAGTCCCGTGGGTAGAGTAATTAAGGTGTGGGCACGGCGTGGGTGTTAGATCCTGCGGAAATCGCCAAGTTTTAACGTGTCCCAACCCCCGGGACGCTAGGGGTTTTTTTGGACAAAGTTATGGCAAAATCCCTAAAAAGGCGAAAAATGCCCTTAAAAAGGATTAGATAAAACTAACTAGGGGTTGAATAGGGGGTCAAAATTAAGGGCTAACCCTGTGGGAAGGGATAGCCCAGCACCCCTAGAAATATGGCTCCAAGGGACCCAGGAACGAGGATGGTCTGAGGGGTATAACCAACTTACCCTATAATAATGTCTAAGTACAAAAGTACTTCATTTTTTTGGGTTAATAGTATGTTTTTCTTTTTCCTTGGATTTTTACCCTGGTCCGAGGGACAATGGTTGAAAACCTACCCTCCCAAAATTGCAGCCTGATCCCCAACTTGGGGGCTGGGGATGGACTTGAAGTGTGTTTTTTTTTAAGCCAAGACTGGTCCTAACATCTCATATCGGTGGCCAGTTCGGACCTTTTTTCAACCCCCACCCCGGGTGCTAAGCGCCCCCTCAGAGATTTTTTCTGGGTGGGGTAATAAAGAGAGGACCCTGCCCTACGGATCTGGCAAGTTTCGCGCCTGAAATCAGCCTGGAAAGGGGATAGGATGATGTTTTACTAAGGTAGCCACTTGCCCTTAAAGTGCAGGGCTCGCTCTAAAAGGGTTTTTTCAGGGTTGTGCCCCTTTAGAAAAGGGGATTAGACCCCTTCTTTCGACCCCAAAGGACCCCCAACATTTCAGATCGGCTCCTAAAAGGATATTACAGAAGAAGTCAAAGGCGACGGGTGACACTCCAGTTACTTCCCGGAGGCCTTGGGGAGTGGTCTTGGCCCCTAGCCCCTATTTTCAACCATGGGGCAATAGAGTGGGGCCAGGTCATGTTTGGGTGCTAAGGGGTCTTCGGTAGCCCCAAAGACTTGGGCTCAGTGAAGAATCAAAGTCGCCGACTCGCCCCAAAAGGGTGGGGCTAGGGTGGGGGTCAGACAGATCCTTTACCCTTGACCCAGGCACCTGATTTTTGGGTCCCGAATTGCACAATCCTTTCTATGTTGGCCCTGTAAAGGGCAACAAGATCCCTCAACGGATCTTGGAGATAGCGTCTTTCAAAAATTGCCCATTTTCACCAGTTTGACCATTGGGGGACTTCAGTCCTGACCCCATATTTCCGCTACCCTGTACGACGCTGTTCTTTTGGGATCTCATAGGGGAGGTTTGGGGTCCTATCTCACGTGAATGTCGATTCCCTAGCACTAAGGCTTCTAGGACTTCCGGCCCTTCAAAAAAGTAGAAAAAAGTGAAAAAATCGACTTGGGCCCCACTTGACCCCTGATTTCAAGGGGCTAAATTTCCCCCGTGGGAGTCGAGGGCTGTCCCTTAAGAGGTTCCTCGCGAAAATTGGAACCCTCCAACCCCCTCGACCTTAGGGCAACGACTCTTAGAAAAAAGGTCGAAAATGGAAACATGGGGTCCATTGGGGAGTTGTTGTCAACAAACCTTTTGAGGATAGACAATGCCTCTCTAGGATTGGGTAAAACATAGATGGGGCTCAAACGCACTCAAAAATGACCCAAAATTCGAAGGTTACCATATGGGCCCTTCGACCCCAAGGGGCAACAGACCCCATGAGGGGCGACTACCATCCCTATTAAGGGTCCTCCGGTAATTTGAGCTCTCTAGCCCCATCAGTTCCGGACCCGCGAAAAAATGATTTTGAGGTGATGACCGGGAAGGGACAAAATTCCGACTTTTCAAAAAAAGGGGGCTCACTGGCCCCGGACCTGTTGGGGTCGCGTCCCCGAAGGGCCCTTCAGCTCATACTAGACCCGGAAGCCCAAACACCCCCAAAAAGTTATTCAAAAAGGAATATCACTCGTGCGAACAATGCTTGCATGGGACAAATTGGCCCCATGGGGTCCGAGAGGCACCCCATGGAAGGGGCCTCGAACCGATTGGGGGCCCATTGCCCCATCCGTTCCAGAGCACCAAACCTTAAAAGAAAAGGAGTACTCCCCATGGGATTCCCGATGACCGGAGGGGCCATGTCACCCCATGAGGATTTCGGATCGCCCCCTTCCGAGGGTCCCTCTGTCGAATTGGGGACCCTTTGCCTCACTTCTGTCAGGTAGCCATTTTGGCCTTAAAACACTTAGACAATTTTCCAGGACCCAGTAGCCATTTCTGCCCTCCAAGTAGCCAAGTAGCCCTATAAAAATCACCCCTCTTTCCAGCAAGCACGGTGACCATACCTCGGGACCTAGGGACCCCATTTTCCGCACAGGAACTCCCAGAAAGGGGCTCTGTTGACCCCTAGAAGGGCAACTCCCAACAAGGGTCGAAAGTGGATTGGGGTCACCCCTTTAGAAGGGTGTGGTCAGGGTGGGTATTTAGCCCTCTAGCCCCAATACGACCCCATGGGGCCACAGAGTGCGACCCCAACATTTCTCGCACAGAAAGGGGTCTGGTTTGGCCCCCATCCAGTAGGTCTCAGTCCTGACTATAAAAATGTTGGCCCCATCCCTGATGGCCCCTGACCCCACTGGGGCTCTGGGACCCCACAGGGATCGAGATCGCCCCCTTCCAAGGACCCTTTTCCAAATTGGGGTATCCTAGCCTCATCGACCCCGGACCTACAGGTCTTGCACTAGAGGGTGATCACTCAGGAAAATCCTGCCCCAGGGGGCAAACTGGACCCATGGGGCATCAAGGGGGCCCCATCCAAGGTCCTTGTCCCAATTTCAGTTCCGTAGCCCCTTCCACTCCGGAGCTACAAAATTTGCAAAAAGGGTCCAAAAGAGAAAAAGGGGCTATTTCGGAGGGTTCATATCTCGGTACCCGAAGTACTTGGGGACCCTATTTTTTGCCCCCCCCGACCCCTAGAGGGGTTCTCTTACGATCCCTGGAAAGGCAGGTCCCTAAAGGGACCCACAATAGTTTGGGGCCACCCTCTTAAAAGGGTCATGTCAGGTAACATTTATGGCCCTTAGCCCCAAATGGATCCCACGTGGGCACAGAGTTGGGCCCCACTAATCTTCAAAACAAATAGGGTTAGGTCTGACCCCATCATGAGGGGCTTGACCAGTGGTTAAAAAATTCTAGCCCCACCCATGGGGACTGATGACTCCAAGGGGACCCATTTGCCCCACAGGGACCGAGAACGGACCTCTCTTAAGCCCCATCCTAAATTGGGGCCCGCTAGCCCATCGATCCCAGCGCTGCACGTCTACCAGTGAAGGGTGACCCATTTTTCAACTCCGTCCACAAGGGGCAAACTGGCCCCAGAACCCTCGAAGGTGACCCCTCTCAAGGTCTCTCCCGAACTTTGAGTCTTCTGGTCCCACAAGTTTGGCAGTGACCCCTCTTTTAAAAAGGCTGTTATTCAGGTAGCGAAAATGGCCCTAAAAGGTAGTCAAAATGGCACTTAAACAAAAACGTAAACAATCCCAGAAGTTTGAGAGTGAGCCATTTTTTCAGATTGCGGATCTTCCGGTAGCCAAAACGGCTATTAAAAAACGTTTAAAATCCCCAACTTTCGATTGGTCATATCTCAGGACCGAAAGTACCTAGGAACCCCATTTTTTGGCCCTGGATCCCTCGAAGGGTTCTTGGTTGATCCCCGGAAGAATAGATCCCTAAAGGGGCCGGCAATAGTTTGGAGCCACCCTCTTCAAAGGGTCATGCCGGGATAAGGTTTTTAGCTCTTTGCCCAAACTCGACCCCATGGGGCCATACAGTTGGGCCCAATAATATTAGCCCCTTAAAAAATATGGGGCTGACCCCATCAAGTGGGGCTCAGTCAGCAGTCTAAAAATTCTTAACCACCCTTTGGTGACCCCTGACCCCAAGGGGGCAAATTTGCCCCACAAGATTAGGGAACGGACCCCTCTTATCCCCAGTCCCAAATGGGGTCCTCTAGCCCCATCGACCCCAGAGCTACAAGTCCTCGAGTAAAGGGTGTCACCCTGAAACACTTGGGTCCCAAGGGGGCAAATGAGCCCCATGGGGCTCCAAGCCGCTCTCCTTGAATGCCCCTGCCCAAATTTGGGTCCCCTAGCTCCACCCACTCTCGAGCCCCATAACTTGCAAAGAGGGTCGAAATCGGCAAAGTGGGGCTCTGTTGGAGGGTTTATATCTCGGGACAGGAAGTAGCTAGGGATCCCATTTTTTTGCCCTGAACCCCATGAAGGGGTTCTGTCGACACCCTGAAGAACAGGTCCTTTGAGGGGCCGGCAAAAGTTTGGAGTCACCCTCTTTAAAGGGTCATGTCGGGGTAGGGTTTTTAGCCCTTTGCCCCAAATCGACCTCATGGGGCAATGCAGTGGGGCCCCATGATATTAGCCACTCAAAAAATTGGGGGCTGACTCCATCAAATGGGGCTGAGTCGGCAGTCTAAAAGTTCTTAACCCCCCCTTTGGGGACCCCTGACCCGAAGGGGAAAAATTTGCCCCCACGGGTGCCTAGACCGAACCCCTCTTAGGCCCCATCCCAAATTAGGGTCCCCTAGCCCAATCAACTTTAGAGCTAGAAGTCCTCCAGTAAAGGGTGTCACTAAAAAAACATTGGCCTTAAGGGGGCAAATGAACCCCAGGGGGCTCGAAGACGTTCCCTTTGAAGGCCCCTGCCTAAATTTGGGTCCCCTAGCCCCATCCAATCTCGAGCCCCAACACTTCGAAATCGGCAAAAGGGGGCAAATTTCTAGTCTCATATCTCGGGACCGGAAGTACCTAGGGACTCAATTTTTTTAGCCCTGGACCCCTCGAAGGACTTTCTGTCGACACCCGGAAGGGCAGGACCAAAAGGGGGCTTTACAATAGTTTGAGGTCATCCTCTTCAAAGGGTCATGCCGGGGTAGGGTTTTTAGCACTTTGCCCCAAATCGACCCCAAGTGGGCACAGAGTGGGGCCCCACTAGTTCTGGAAACGAATAGGGTTAGGTCTGGCCCCATCATGAGGGGCTCGACCAGTGGTTAAAAAATTCTGGGAACTGCTGACCCCAAGGGGGCCAATTTACCCAACAGGGGCCGAGAACGGACCCTTCTTACGCCCCATTCCAAATTGGGGTGCTCTAGCCCCATCGACCCCAGAGCTACACGTTTTCCAGTAAAGGGTGACCTTTCTAAAACTTCTGCCTCGTTGGGGCAAACTGGCCCCAGGGGGCTCGAGAGAGACAACACGGAAGGCCCCTCCCTAATCTTGAGTCCTCTGGCCCCACCCATTTGGCAGTGACGGGTCTTTGAAAAAAGCCATAATTCCGGTAGCCAAACCTGCCCTTAAAAGTAACCAAAATTGCCCTTAAAATGTAAAATTCTCCATTTCTCCAATGGGCCATAATTCGGTACCGGAAGTACCTAGGGACCCCATCTTCTCAAAAACTGACCCCAAATGGGGCCCTCTGATGACTCAGCGAAGGCCAGGCCTCATGAGGGGGCCAGAGTGGATTGGCATGACAACTTTAGAAAGGTAGGGTCGTGATAGGTGTTTTGCCCCTTAGGACCCCATGGGGCAACAGAGTGGGGCCAGTCCTTTTGCCACTCGGGAAAAGTCCGGTCTGGCCCCATCAACTTCGGCCCAGTCGGAATTCAAAAAATGTTGGCCCCACTTTTAAGGACCCCTGACCCCAAAAGGGCCGATTTGTCCCAAAGCGACCGAGAACGGACCCCTTTTAGGCCCCATCCCAAATTGGGGTCCTCTAGCCCCATCGACCCCAGACCTACAAGTCCTCCAGTAAAGGGTGTCACCCACTTTGGCCCCACTGGGGCAAATAAGTTCCATGGGGCTCCAAGGCGCTCATCACGAAGGCCCCTTCCCAAATTTGGGTCCCCTAGCCCCACCCATTCTCGAGCCCCAAAACTTGCAAAAAGGGTCGAAATCGGCCAAGGGGGCTCTCTTTGAGGGCTCATATCTCGGTACCGGAAATACCTAGGGACCCCAGTTTTTAATCCTGGACCCCACGAAGGGTCTTCGGACGACCACTATAAGGGCAGGTTCTTAAATGGTCTCACAATAGTTTGGGGTCACCCTCTTAAAAGGGTCATGTCGGAGTAGGGTTTTTCTTATGTATAGCAACCATTGGTGTAGCACCAATCATCGGGGAACCAGTTTAGGTTGAGACCCAATCGGAATTCCTTGAATGTCTCGCGCACTATCATTCTCTCAACAAAGGGGGCGTTACGCAAGCTTCTCTTACCAGAGGTGGCGTTACGCAAGCGTCGCTTATACCTCTGTCAACGTTTGGAATCACGTGATAATATAATCACAGGATATAAACAATTATTCTCGTTTCCTTTCCCTTTAAAAGTAGCGCACAGAACACTGGGTAGAGAATGGCGCACTATGTCGAGTGCACGAGACATTCGAGGCGTTCCGATTGGGTTGGGACCTAGGTAAACTGGTACCCTGTTAATCTCGCTTCTCTCGTGTGAAGCACCAATCAGTAGGGAACCAGTTTAGGACCTAAGGTAGTCTCGTGCAACCAGACGCTCGGCTGTCTCCAGAAATCTCCGACGAGCAGAGATTTTCGTTGCAGATTTGCCGAGACAGCCGAGTGTCTGGTTGAACGAGACTAGACCTAGGTCGGGTATGACGTAACAATGGAAGCCGGGAGCGGTATGACGTAGGAATGCAAAAGCGTACAAACTCCCCGTCGAGGCCTCACTGCGTCACCTATGTATAGACATCTCCTATGTGACGCAGTACAATATACAGATTTGTATATTGTGAGTCCGCGATTATCACGCGGGCAAATAACACTAAAGAAGTAGTTCGTAGTTAAAGCTTGAAAATATTGACATTAAGAGCATATATATAAAAGTATGGATTTTATTTTAAATATAAAATTATCAAAAGATCATTAAAGAGAAGGGAGACTGTTCAAATTATAGTGTAAAGTAATAAACTTGTTGTTTACGTTCTTGATTTGAACTATTTACGTTTGACGTTATGGTTCTTTTTTCGTCATTCTACAGTGACGTCACACAGTATACAATCGCTATCCCATAATGCCTAACTGGAAGAATTTGGTTTGTGAGCAAACGAACTCTGGCGGAAGTTTGAAGAGCGATATGACGTTAAGTCGAGCATGACGTAACAATGGGAGTTATTAGCTTTACGTCGGGAAAATAACGTTAAAAAAATTGAAATAGCAGAGAACACAATGACGTAACAATTGCAGTAATATGTGATATAGGTGTAATGGTATTTTGTAGTATGGGTGGTGGTATGTGGAGTATGGGCAGTGTAATAGTATGTGGTGTATAGGTTGTAGTTGATAGTGTATGGGTGGTATACACCACATACCACCACCCATACAATCACCTATATCACCTCCTATACATACATGGTACCACTGGCACACTTATTATTAACACCTTTAAATACTACGCCGACTTGATCGATTTTTCCCTTGTCATTGCTACGTCATAGCGCTCTTGGCTTTCTCAATTTTTTCTGCGTTATCATTACAACATAGCGCTCCCAACTTCTATTGTTACGTCATATCCGACTTGACGTCACAGGTCTCTTGTATTTTTATATCATACCCTAAACTGGTTCCCCGCTGATTTGCAAGAGAAGCGAGGTCAACAGGGTACCATTTCATATCATACCCGACCTAGTTCATCCCAATCGTAACTACTCGGCTATTTCCGCAACCGCAAATGAACCTCATATGTGGATCGACGCCATCATAGTCTATTACCATGTGTACAGAAATGCAACTATGACGTCACAGGCGTACGTTACAATATGAAACGCGAGCTTTCAAATGCATTTAAGATATCATACATGTCTAAGGTATTCTACCACTATTATTTTTTACTTTTATGTTTATGTATTGGAGTGAATAAGACGTTAATGATACCAAAACTGAATCTCTGGTGAAAATATAAATAATACATTATACAAGGATTCGGTTTTGGCCTTTTAACCTAATCCACAGGCGCGCTTCCGGCGAAGAAATGCATCAATTTTATGCAATTCTTGCGCCGATCCACGTCCGAGTCTTTTTACCGGTTACGGAAAAAGGCGAGCGCGTGATCCGATTGAGTCCATCCTAATCCTACGTCATTGACATTTTACGTTATAGCGCTAATGGCTTATATTGTTACATCATCACTTGACCTTTGACCCACCTATCAATGCTGTTTATACTTACAAGGAATGTGATATTGCAGAAAAGAAGGATCAATTATATGCGTAACTCTCAATTAGATTTTTCACCCAAGATTTATAATAAATCATTTCTTTTTATGGTAATGTTGGTATATCAGTAACAATTCTGATTACATATACATGTAGTTGCAATGTCTCAAGCTCTCTCAATGCAATGATACATGCTTTTGCCCAAAATATGATGATATATCTTGAGTATATATTTAAATACAGATAAAAATATTATTATCTTACCTTCACTCAGTGGACTTATTGATTAAACTGCAAAATCAAAATAAATGAGGAGCCTTTCTTTTATACTGCAGTCGGAGAGAGAGGGGGAGAAAAAGAAAGGGAGAGAGAGAGGGATGAATAGAGAGATAAAGAGGTGAGAATGAGAGAGAGAGATAAAGAGGAGAGGGTAGTGAGTGAAGGGAGAGAGGGGAAGGGTGGTACAGAGAGAGGAGGAAGAAGACAGGAGACATGGAGAGAGAGGAGGAGGAAGGGTGGGGAGAGAGAGGGGCAAGAGAGAAAGGGAAAGACAGGCATGGAGGCATTGAGTAGGGAGAGATAGATTAGACCGAGAGTGAGTGAGAGGAAAGGTGGGAGGAGGTAGACAGACAAGAGAGCGAGAGAAAGAAAGACAAGAGAGCGAGAGAAAGAAAAACAGTAACAACTAACACCCAATATAATATGTGCACACATTCATTTACAAACTATCATAGCTGATGAGCTTAATCAGTCTATCAAAAATTAAAATTCCGTACTAAATGTTGTTTTAATTTGATCTAGTCAATGCAACATGGTGATTATTTCATAACGTTTAAGGATGTCCATGGAGATTTTTTTATCATTACAGTGTAGCGTCATTTCCATTACAGTACGAAGTGTTTCTCATTTACTAGTATTTTACATCTTAGTTCCATAGTAATAACTATGCTAGGCGCGAAATACGTTATTGTAATAGCTTCATTTGTGCACAATAGTCCCCAAAGGCAGCTTAGCAAAACACCATAGGAATTGGCTTAGCTGTCCAAGGATTACTAACTCCGTATCTCTAAAAGGCAGATCTTATGAATCGATCTTTGTATAGGAAATCAAAAATACTATCCTTAAAAGGCAGATTAGTACCGTAGCCTACAAATCGTACTACACTCGTCGTTATGCGTTGCTGATTAACTCAGTATCCCTGAAAGGCAGGTTTGCCATAGGGCTCGCTGGGTGGCAAAGCTTATCTGGTATCCCTCAAAAGTAGGTGTTTAGATCGCCCGGGAACCCGGGCTAGTTAAGCCCTATTAATAAACTTGGTATCCCTGAAAGGCAGGTCTAGCATAGGGCTCGCTGGGTGGTAAAGCTTATCTGGTATCCCTCAAAAGTAGGTGACTGTAGCGCCTGGGAACTTGGGCTAGTTGAGCGTCGATAATTAACTCGGTATCCCTAAATGGCAGGTCTGATATAGGGCTCGTTGGGCGACAAAGCTTATCTGATATCCCTCAAAAGTAGGTGACTTTAGCGCCCGGGAACTTGGGCTAGTTGAGCGTCGATAATTAAATCGGTATCCCTGAAAGGCAGGTCTGATAAAGGGCTCGTTGGGTGGCAAAGCTTATCTGGTATCCCTCAAAGGTAGGTAACTTTAGCGCCTGGGAACTTGGGCTAGTTGAGCATCGATAATTTAGTCGGTATCCCTGAAAGGCAGGTCTGATATAGGGCTCGCTGGGTGGCAAAGCTTATCTGGTATCCCTCAAAAGTAGGTGACTGTAGCGTCTGGGAACTTGGGCTAGTTGAGCGTCGATAATTAACTCGGTATCCCTAAATGGCAGGTCTGATATAGGGCTCGTTGGGCGGCAAAGCTTATCTGGTATCCCTCAAAAGTAGGTGTTTAGATCACCCGGGAACCCAGGCTTGTTGAGCCCTATCAATTAACTTGGTATCCCTCAACGGCAGGGTTAGCATAGGTCTCGCTTGGTGGCAAAGCGTATCTGGTATCCCTCAAAAGTAGGTAACTTTAGCGCCTGGGAACTTGGGCTAGTTGAGCCTTGATAATTAACTCGGTATCTCTGAAAGGCAGGTCAGATATAGGGCTCGCTGAGTGACAAAGCTTATCTGGTATCCCTCAAAAGTAGGTGACTTTAGCGCCCGGGAACTTGGGCTAGTTGAGCATCGATAATTAAGTCGGTATCCCTGAAAGGCAGGTCTGATATAGGGCTCGCTGGGTGGTAAAGCTTATCTGGTATCCCTCAAAAGTAGGTGTTTAGATCGCCCGGTTACCCGGGCTAGTTGAGCCTTGATAATTAACTTGGTATCCCTGAAAGGCAGGTCTAGCATAGGGCTTGCTGGGTGGTAAAGCTTATTTGGTATCCCTCAAAAGTAGGTGTTTAGATCGCTCGGTTACCCGGGCTAGTTGAGCCTTGATGATTAACTTGGTATCCCTGAAAGGCAGGTCTAGCATAGGTCTCGCTGTGTGGTAAAGCTTATCTGGTATCCCTCAAAAGTAGGTGTTTAAATCACCAGGGAACCTGGGCTAGTTGAGCCTTGATAATTAACTCGGTATCCCTGAAAGGCAGGTCTAGCATAGGGCTCGCTGGGTGGTAAAGCTTATCTGGTATCCCTCAAAAGTAGGTGTTTAGATCGCCCGGTTACCCGGGCTAGTTGAGCCTTGATAATTAACTTGGTATCCCTGAAAGGCAGGTCTAGCATAGGGCTCGCTGGGTGGTAAAGCTTATCTGGTATCCCTCAAAAGTAGGTGACTTTAGGGCCCGGGAACCCGGGCTAGTTGACCCTTGATAATTAACTCGGTATCCCTGAAAGGCAGGTCTAGCATAGGGCTCGCTGGGTGGTAAAGCTTATCTGGTATCCCTCAAAAGTAGGTGTTTAGATCTCCCGGGAACCCGGGCTAGTTGAGCCTTGATAATTAACTCGGTATCCCTGAAAGGCAGGTCTAGCATAGGGCTCGCTGGGTGGTAAAGCTTATCTGGTATCCCTCAAAAGTAGGTGTTTAGATCTCCCGGTTACCCGGGCTAGTTGAGCCTTGATAATTAACTCGGTATCCCTGAAAGGCAGGTCTAGCATAGGGCTCGCTGGGTGGTAAAGCTTATCTGGTATCCCTCAAAAGTAGGTGTTTAGATCGCCCGGGAACCCGGGCTAGTTGAGCCCTATTAATGAACTTAGTATCCCTGAAAGGCAGGTCTGGGATAGGGCTCGCTGGGTGGTAAAGCTTATCTGGTATCCCTCAAAAGTAGGTGTTTAGATCGCCCGGGAACCCGGGCTAGTTGAGCCCTATTAATAAACTTGGTATCCCTGAAAGGCAGGTCTAGCATAGGGCTCGCTGGGTGGTAAAGCTTATGTGGTATCCCTCAAAAGTAGGTGACTTTAGGGCCCGGGAACCCGGGCTAGTTGACCCTTGATAATTAACTCGGTATCCCTGAAAGGCAGGTCTAGCATAGGGCTCGCTGGGTGGTAAAGCTTATCTGGTATCCCTCAAAAGTAGGTGACTTTAGGGCCCGGGAACCCGGGCTAGTTTACCCTCGATAATTAACTCGGTATCCCTGAAAGGCAGGTCTAGCATAGGGCTCGCTGGGTGGTAAAGCTTATCTGGTATCCCTCAAAAGTAGGTGATTTTAGGGCTCAGGAACCCGGACTAGTTGATCCTTGATAATTAACTTGGTATCCCTGAAAGGCAGGTCTAGCATAGGTCTCGCTGGGTGGTAAAGCTTATCTGGTATCCCTCAAAAGTAGGTGACTTTAGGGCCCGGTTACCCGGGCTAGTTGAGCCTTGATAATTAACTCGGTATCCCTGAAAGGCAGGTCTAGCATAGGGCTCGCTGGGTGGTAAAGCTTATCTGGTATCCCTCAAAAGTAGGTGTTTAGATCGCCCGGTTACCCGGGCTAGTTGAGCCTTGATAATTAACTCGGTATCCCTGAAAGGCAGGTCTAGCATAGGGCTCGCTGGGTGGTAAAGCTTATCTGGTATCCCTCAAAAGTAGGTGTTTAGATCGCCCGGTTACCCGGGCTAGTTGAGCCTTGATAATTAACTCGGTATCCCTGAAAGGCAGGTCTAGCATAGGGCTCGCTGGGTGGTAAAGCTTATCTGGTATCTCTCAAAAGTAGGTGACTTTTGGGCCCGGGAACCCGGGCTAGTTGAGCCTTGATAATTAACTCGGTATCCCTGAAAGGCAGGTCTAGCATAGGGCTCGCTGAGTGGCAAAGCTTATCTGGTATCCCTCAAAAGTAGGTGTTTAGATCTCCCGGGAACCTGGGCTAGTTGAGCCTTATTAAGTAACTTGGTATCCCTGAAAGGCAGGGCTAGCATAGGCCTGGCTGGGTGGCAAAGCTTATCTGGTATCCCTCAAAAGTAGGTGTATATATCGCCCTGGATCTTGAGTTAGTTTGGTCTTAATAATTAACTCGATATCCAAAAGCAGGTTTTGAGGAATGGTCTTTTTAGTGAGTTATAATGTTGAATGAAAGTTTTGAGTTGATTTTGTGTACTGAATGAGGGGGGGGGGGTAATTAAAATAATTTCTATGATTAACTTTTGATCAAAAATACCCTTCTGTACTTTCAAAAATAATTTCTAAAGATATGTTACGTTGACCACCGCTAGATATCATCAGTTTTGCTTTTAATAAGACTTCTTATTAAATATTATTTTTTTCCATGTTGCATTCGCTGTTTTATCTACTTCCTAGGGGCGAGATCGAAAGTTCAATGTCTGACAAAAAAACTAAATTCACATAGTTTTTACGTCCCCCCCCCCCTATCCGCCCCCACAACGACCCCCTAAACTAGATATGATGAGTGTTTAAACTATAATCGATTAACAAGTAAGAACAAACGCGTATAAATAACTCTGTATACCCTATCTTCTGTTTATTCACAAATGAAAGTGTAGATTAAAACTATCAAATGTTCATTAAAATGTAATATCGTCATGTACTTTTAACAGTCACTTGTCTTTCTCCTTTTTCGACTAATGTGTAATCGATGTCGGATGAGAGAAACTTACAGAAGTTTTAACACCCCCCCCTAACTATTTGAATTTAGATTTTTATCCGAAATCAATCTGTTGATCTCGCCCCTTACAGTTTTTTATATCAAATTTCTTACTGTTTTTAACATCTGAGAGAATTAGGGTTTGATTAATTATGTTAATTAAATAATACTCTGTATACTTTCTATCAAATCGTATTTCTCTCCATATTGCGTTCATTGCTTTATTTATTTCTTAAATTTTTAATAGTTCAGCTAATTAGGGTTTAATTAGTAATCTTAATTAGTAAAAAAAATCCCAACAATTTTCTTTGCCTTCTTTATCGTAAACACATTTCTTTACGAAATTATTCGACGTACGACTTATCTTTCTATCTATGATCAGGGGCAAGTAACTCGTGGGTCACCTGCTTTTGAGGGATACCATCTAGTCATAACCAAATAGTACATTCCATTACAGGTCTGTACTAAAAGTTTCACTGGGTTTAGTAGATTGATTTACAGGTTATATTATTTTAAAAGTTCATAATAAAACTGTTGTAGCAGGACAGCGTGCTTCAGTATGGTGAAGTGACATTTTGTGAAGTGGAGTGTTCCGGTCGTGTATGTGGATGTACTGTGTGCAGTAAACAACGAGGATGAATTTTCATATTGTAAAACACACCGAACAGTTAAATTTTATATATGCTTAGAAATATGGAGCGCCGAATTAACCTAAACTCAAATAATTGAAGATATTTTCAATTATTTGAAGACATCAATTCATTTGATGTGCGAAACAATTTAATTAAAGATCTCCTCAAATAAATTATGATATATTTAATTCTGAATTATTGCGCGCATTAATTGAATTGATGATAGCATTAATTCTTCAGCTGAATTAATGCGCGATTTAATTATCTCTTCAAATGAATTAATGATATCAACAATTGAATTGAGGCGCGCTACAATTCAATTGAAGAGAGCAATAATTGATATAATTCGCGCATTAAATCAATTGATGAGTACGGTTCTCCAAATGTATTAGTGCCATGTTTTTACATTTTATTTTTTATACAATGTATTTTACACTTTAATCTGTAAATTTTGCACTTTAATCTGGAAAATTTACACTTTAATCTGTAAATTTTACACTTTAATCTGTAAATTTTGCACATTAATCTGTAAATTTTACACTTTAATCTGTAAATTTTACTCTTTAATCTGTAAATTTTACACTTTAATCTGTAAAACTTATACAATAATCATACCGTATTTTACAGCATGGCCATTCCCTGTGTACTGTAGGTAATGGACCAGGATAATTTAATTGGGAAGTATCTTAAACAGGGCATACATCTTATATAAGAAAAAAAAAGTTCCTTATTTTAATAATTTTTGAACAGCTATTGATCATATATCACACAAACAAGTGATAGGCAAATGACCTGTCAGACGATTAAAGTGTAAAATTTACAGATTAAAGTGTAAAATTTACAGATTAAAGTGTAAAATTTACAGATTAAAGTGT
>NC_079169.1:27189025-27272421 GCF_947568905.1 Ostrea edulis
TGTATGACATTGTGGTTATTTAGATAGAGTAAGTCTGAGTTGTATGATATTATGGTTATTTAGATAGAGTAGTCTGAGTTGTTGTATGATATTGTGGTTATTTAGATAGAGTAAGTCTGAGTTGTTGTATGATATTGTGGTTATTTAGATAGAGTAAGTCTGAGTTGTTGTATGATATTGTGGTTATTTAGACAGAGTAAGTCTGAGTGTTGAATGATATTGTGGTTATTTAGATAGAGTAAGTCTGAGTTGTATGATACTGTGGTTACTTAGATATAGAGTAAGTCTGAGTTGTTGTATGGCCCTGTGGTCAGTACGTACCTTAGATAATGTAAGTCCGAGATTTCCTTCATACACAGCCAGCAGAACTCAGCACCACACACCGGGCAGGCCATGTGATTACAAGAGCCATCGTTCATCTTCATGATGAATGCCCCGCACCTTGGACAAGGCTTGATGTCGTCCTCTGTAGAGACATATGTTGATAAGACAAGGAAGTTGCCAAACGGATGTTTTGAACAGTAGATATATATGTTTGTCGGGTGTAAAATTTCGGTGAATTTAAAAGATAAAGTTATGGCAGTAGTTTTCTTCGTCATAAATTTTGTAACGTAAATGTAATATATTAAAATAAATATAACAGGTTTTAAATTTATAAATCATTATTTTGCGACTTGAAGCCTAATGCCAAAATTAGCACCTTATCAGATTACCCATTTTCATTTTAATTTAGGAATTTCTTTGCAAATTAAAAAACTTTCATTCAGGGATATAACAAATTTTGGACATAAGGGTTAAATGAATGTGTCTTCAGGAATTCCTTATACACAATTTTGACGGTACTGGTTTTTATGAATTATACAATTTTGACGGTGGCTGGATTGCACGGCTTATAAAATGGTGAATGGTGGGTGGGCGGGTGTCCCTGTTATAGGGTACCTGCTTTGTGTAATCAATTCCTCTCACACCTCTAACTTGATACATTGAAGATGTGCATGTGCCTTTTTGAAAATGATCAGACATTTTTTGAAAAATTTATATGTAGTTGAACTTTGTCATTTTTTAAGCATATCTTGAAACTATTTTGTGTAATGAACTCCTCTCACACCTCTAATTTGATTGATGTTCCTCAAACTTTGTACAGTTGTTATGGATACATTGAAGATGTGCATGTGTCTTTTTGGAAGTGATCAGACATTCTTTGAAAAATTGACATGTACATGATGTAGTTGAACTTTGTCATTTTTAAAGCATGGTACCTACTTTGTGTAACCAACTCCTCTCACAGCTTTTACTTAACACTTTTCAGACATTGTAAATTATAGATGTTGTAAAAACATTGAAGATATACATGTGACAATTTAAAAGTGCTTCTGGTTTTTTTTTTTTAAACTCTACATTTAATATGTCATTTTTCCAGCATGTTTTGAACTGCCGTCTCTATGATAGATAACATAATTTAAAGCAATCCGGCCACTTCTGTTCTTGAATCGATTTTTTAAAAAGTATCTTGATGCCTGATTATAACATCACAATGCTTGTTCACCTCCTTCATATCAATGTATTTCAACTCCTCAGAGGTGGGATATGATTTTTATTCCAGACATATATATAAACCCATCACATTAAATCCTGCATATCAAAATTTTATAAATAATTATACAACATGGGGATCTAATTACCTGTTATGATTACACACAGCACCTTGTAAGCTATACAATGTATGTAGCAGTGGAAAAGCTGATTTTAAAGATTGCATCATTCTAAGGTTTAGTTCCTTTCAGCCCCTTTCAGATCAGGGACAACAACATTCACTTATCATATTGAATGACACAGATGACCTAGAACAATGGAAGAACTGAGGGAAACCAATAGGATCCTGACTCCTTCCAAGCTTTAAAAGATTAGGGTCACGGATAAAAAAATAATAGGGAAGGGTCGGAAACCAGAATCATACATTTTTATTATACGCCTGAACTAATTCTACAAGGCTCAGACAAGAAGCATTACAGTCCACCCCCTTTATAAGCATTACAGTCCACCCCCTTTATAAGTATAAGCACTACAGTCTACCCCCTTTATAAGTATAAGCATTACAGTCCACCCCCTTTATAAGTATAAGCATTACAGTCCATCCCCTTTATAAGCATTACAGTCCATCCCTTTATAAGCATTACAGTCCATCCCCTTTATAAGCATTACAGTCCACCCCCTTTATAAGCATTACAGTCCATCCTCTTTATAAGTATAAGCATTACAGTCCACCCCCTTTATAAGTATTACAGTCCATCCCCTTTATAAGCATTACAGTCCATCCCCTTTATAAACATTACAGTCCACCCCCTTTATAAACATTACAGTCCACCCCCTTTATAAGCATTACAGTCCATCCTCTTTATAAGTATAAGCATTACAGTCCATCCCCTTTATAAGCATTATAGTCCATCATCTTTATAAGCATTACAGTCCATCCCCTTTAGCTGGTAATCATTCGGGAGACTTACTGTTTTGTAACTCTGAATCGGGGCCATAACCGACAGAGGCTGAGCGCATGTTGGGTGATCTTTCTGCCCTTGCTGCGTCGCACGTCTTGTTCGGATGCCAGTGTTGTTTACAGTGGTAACAGAAATATGTGTCACATCCCGCACGTTCGCACTTAATTTTGGGGCACCCTGCACACCCTGTGGCGATAACAGCGTATCTGTCAATAGAAAAACATCACATTTAATAAACCAAACAAAAACAACAATGTTGAAACTCCTCAATGCTGCACAAGAAAATGGCCAGTTTTGGGATAATATGACTGCAGGGTTAGTAAACTGAAAATTGACATCTGATGAGTTCTGTCCATTTTCCAAAGCTTGTACTGTTCACTACCATTCCTACTGACTTTCAGTTTCTATGGGTGTTTATGGACTTTCAAAATAACTTACTACTTTTTCCAATACACACAAAATTTTAAAAAATCGCAACATAATTATATATATAAAGTTACAGCTATACATATATAAAACAAATAATTATAATAATTGACACATGTTTACATGAACAATATTAACTACATGTACCGGTAATTCTTTAATTTGTAAATAATTATATTGTCAACAAACTTTCATTCATGCATGAAAATTTTTGGCGACGTTTGTAAAAGTCTCATCGTCGTGAATATTTCTCAGCATGAACAAGTCATTCAAAGTTTTTCATGTTTGTTTAAAATCATCTTGCTCACAAAATTTAGTGGCTGTGAACCAGTTTATCATGGGTTTTTCATGAAATGAAGATGGCGTGAGTACACCTCCTGTCGGTCTACTGTCTATTACTTGTATGAGCACACAAGCTGTGAAACCAAGTCCAATACTGATGGGTAGTGTTCACTTTGACGTCTTGGTTGACGTACTGGTGCTTCCTGTTAGGTAAGACTGATAAACAGCAACCCTTATTGTACTTTTTAATACCCCTGATTGCATAAAGCAGTAAAAAATCATTTAAAATTCAATCTCAGAAATCAATTTCCATATTGACTAAACATGTAGGCACTAAAATCGTAAACTCTAACAGTGATTCATTAGGTAAAAACTTTACTTTCTAATCTCAGTCATTGTAACTTTGCTTCTGCCTCATAACAAATCTAGTCACACAGAAGAACTTAACCTACCCTGATCCCTAACATCTGTTGTCGAATGACAATATCTTTACTACGTTCAGAGTATTTTGACTTCAAAATCATTAAAGGTCATCTACTCCTCAGGATGCACCAGTGTACCAAGCTTGATGTCTGTCAAGCAAAAGGTTCTCAAGATATTGAGCGGACAGTATCTTCCTATGTCCAGAGTAATTTGACTCTTAACCTTGTGTGCTCAAAACCAATAGGAGTCATCTACTTCTTAGGGGGAGCCAGTTTGATGTCTGTTAAGTACACAGGTCTCAGGACACTTGGTCTACAAATCAACATACAGACAGACAGACAGGTGCAAATCAATATACCCTCCATATCAAGGGGGAGGGGGGGATGATTGTATATTGTTTAATGTCCCACTAGAGGATTTTTCACTTATATGGAGACGTGACTTCTTACCGGTGAAGGGCTGCAAAATTTAGGTCTATGCTCGGCGCTTACAGCCTTTGAGCAGGGAAGGATCTTTATCGTGCCACACCTGCATTGACCGAGAGCCTCGGTTTTCGTGTTCTCTTATGAAGGACCGCCCCATTTAGTCGCCTCTTACGACGAAGGGTGTGTGTGTGTAAAAAAAAAGCCAAAACTGGACTGTGACATTCCTTTTCACAGAATTTATTTTTCATCTGCAAGTCTAACACTCCTTTGTAACATAATTCATCAGGATAATCTACCTCATAACAACCTGACGCACGACAATGCATGGACCATTATGCCAGCTGACTTCTGATTTGTTGACCTTCCTGCAGCAGACTCGGATACTGATCAGCCTGCACGTCAAGAAACATCACACTAACAAAAATCGACTGCCCTGGGCCCAAAGCTGGAGTAAAATTACCCCAGTCTATTGATTTTACAAAATGTTGTGCAAGAGAAGGCATAATTGGCAAGAATAAGATGCTTGTCCTTGGTGAAGTGGAGATAGTTTCATATTCCCATTATCATAAATGCAGTGGGTTTCCGCACGAACTTTAAATCCTTGTCGATAAATTCCCAATAATTTTTTCTCATGTGATATGAAGACCTTCTCTAGCTCTAACATATCTGCCTATAAAACTTATTTTTTCCCCCAGAAATTGACCTTTAATCAGAACAAAATAATATCCAGTGGGACTAAAGTGACTCACATTAAACCAAGAAAATCTCTGCTGTGTCTGAGCCCAAAATTCACAATGGGACTGAAGCAGAGTAGATAAAAACCAACAGATTGTATAGGGCACTTTGATGTGTGGACATCAATCATAAAACAATTGTTCTGTCATAATTCCAAATCAATGTGATCTTAGTGATAAAAACTTCATTTCTAACTCCCTGTACTTAATGTATATAGCTCTGACTTTTTCAATATGACTTCACAACACAAAATTTCAGGTACTACATCCAACACTTCAATGTTTGCCTTAGAATACAATCAATTGAATGAAAACTGACTCTGACCTACATACACCTCTAACCTAGACAATACAATCACCTTTAATTAGATGTGACCTGATTTTACACATACCTGTACTTACCTTTAATTAGATGTGACCTGATTTTACACATACCTGTACTTACCTTTAATTAGATGTGACCTGATTTTACACATACCTGTACTTACCTTTAATTAGATGTGACCTGATTTTACATACACCAGTACACACCTTTAAGTAGATGTGACCTAATTTTACATACACCTGTACACTACACTAAAGCTTATACTCTTTATGACACTATGTCACAAGATGGCGATTCAAATGTTTTGTGAAAGTATTTGTATCGATCGATTTGTTTGTCTAACATCGTAGCTCAGTGGTTAAAGCATTGGGCTGGTGAACTGCAGATCTCGAGTTCAAATCCACCAGTCTTTTGTTCATATGTATTGAAATAATTTTTTGAAAATCATGTTTTTATCCGAATTTGCAGATTTTCTGCCTTTTTGGCATATATAAATATTTCATAATATATCATCATATCTTTAATGATTAATCAATTCGTACTGATTTGAGAAACTATTTCTGGGTGTAGTAAGCCACCTAAATCAGAAGTGACCTGATTTTACATATATATATACCTGTACATTGGACTTTACAGTTACTTTAATTACAGGTTGCTATAAATGTATTTTTAAAAAGTTCTTGAAATTTGATAGCAGGATTGAAAGTGACAATCACTGCCTTTCTTTCTTCATTACAAAACTAATATGACTTAGATAAATTTTGAAGTAATTCTAACCTTTTAAAAACAGTGATTCTTGACCTTGGTAGTCATGAAACACTCTATCGCAACTTCTCGTGACTTTCCGGCAAGCTCAAGAAAGGCGCCTCAAATGTATTACTGTCACCGGAAATACGAAATTTGAACACTATTGTGTAGGTCACTTATCAGTGAATATTAACATGGTTTTAGACTTACTATGGGGAGATCTCATCGTTTCTAGCAAATATTTATTGAAAAAAAAAAAAAGACAAATAATTTTTTCATAGTCGTATTTTGATTCGAAATAATAATGGATGTTACTGTAATACATTCGAAGCCCATTTTCCTGCTTGCCAGTAAGGCCTGAGAATGTGTGATAAATGTGTCATTAGTACGAGCTTCTAACATTTCTCCTTAACAAGAAGAGACCTATGCCCTGTTCACACAGACGCACATTAAATTCTACTTCGCATTACATTTAATGCAAAGTAAAATAATGCACATTAAATTGATTCGAATTAAATAATGTTAAAATAGTGATGATGCAAAGTAAACTAATTTGTATTAAATTCGTAAGCCTTTCCATTTGAACAGGAATAAAAAGAAAATATTCTTGACAAAAATAAATAATCTAGAATAAATAGTTTTTAGGCAAAATAACTTCCAGGCTATGTGAAGAAAGTTATGTAAAACACGGGAAAAAATGAAAACACATACAATAGCAATTTTCTGAATCTCATATATGTTTGTTACTATAAGTTCAGATCTACGTCTGGCATTGTATAATTATATTTTCCCGCGTTTCGTTAGAAATAGAGGGAAAATGTTGTATTGACGGTACAGTATATTGTACAGGTAGAATGGAATGATCCATTATTAGCCAATAGAATGCGAGTTAGAAAAACAGGTTTTCGAGCTGCAATTCAGGTATTCACTTCTAGCCGCCGTTCATGAGATAGACGAAACTTAATGGATAATTAAATCTTATGTTTTCATCCATGCCATGCAAAGGTTAAACATTTACAAATAAGTTGTGAGGTCCGTTCACAAACCCCTGCATCCAGCGGCACTTGGGAACGGACAGGTTTTCTAGAGTTTTTTGCGATTTTCATCGTTTTATTTCTAGTTTTTCCTGGCCGGCCCTGGTGCTATATAGAGGGGATTTGAGGTATATTTAAAATTATCGTTATTTATGTATTGCTCATATTCTGTATATGGAGTTGGAAGGTTATCTTAATTTTTGTATATGGGAAAACGCCTTGTTTTTCTACGAATTGTGTATTTAGAATACAATAAATTACGGGCGTCCAGCAATCACGGTTGGCTGTCAGGCAATGTATGTTAGTGTTATGTTTTTGGTGTTAAAATGTAGTATAGTTATACTGACAACATGTTTGTACTTTTTTAGTGATTAATATTATCTTAAAGGGACTGATTCACGGTTTCCCCCCCCAAATTTTCTATTTCACTTTTAATGATCAAAATCTACTGTCTAATGTGTTTAAAAGATTTCACATAAAAATCAATGTTATACATTATTACAGGAGCTCATTATAGAAAGTTAATTATTTGTTTTGTAAACAAAGATTGTGGTATGTTATTGTTTACGACATTTTCAAAAGAAATAAATATCGATCGAAGTTTATTATATCTTTCACATTTCAAGCATTTCGAATGATTTTGAGGGTAAAATGTGTCATCTAAAAGTCAAAATCTGTGACTATGCAAAATTAAGATGCTTTACATTACAAAATCAACATTTCACTTGTTTGTTTGTCAACATAAAAAGACACAAGTCTTTGTTTACATAACAAAAATTTAAAATATTAAAATATTGCTTTTATTCTTGCATTCAGAAGGTCAAAATTTTGGCTGTCAACATTAATGTTTAACAACAAAAATGAAATATATTTTTATAAAAAATCGTGAACCAGTCCCTTTAATTAGATTTTCTCTGAAAATTTTTTTTTTATTATCTATAGCTGACCATTTGTATAATGCATGCAACTCAAACTTGCCATTATGCCATACACCTACATTTAATCTGCATTAGCTTTGCTTTGCATTCACACAGAACTAGGGCTGCAACGGGTACCCGAAAACCGAAAATCGCGGGTCGTGTTGTTCGGGTCGGGTTCGGTTTCATTTTTCTGTATTTCGGTTCGGGTTTGGTTTTTAAAATAGAATCATTATGATGTCAAAATTCTCAAAGGTGGCTGTATTTTGATCAATTGTTAATGTTAAATGATGGCATTGTGGACAAAACTGTAAATAATGGCAGTATATATATATGCAAGATATGTCAAACGCATTGAAAATACGCCACAGGAGCAACATCGCCATGAATGACAAAACATTGAAAGCAACGAATAGAAGTGACAATGCTGTTCCTAGTACCATGGATATTGAGTCTAAACCTTAGTCCATGTCCCCGAATAATTATTGTGACAAAATACAATAAAGGTTTTTGATTTTAACAGTATATTTTAGATTTTTAAAATAGTTAAATAGACCCGAAATGAAATACCCTAACCCAAAGTAAAAATTTAGAACCGACCCGAAATTTTTTGTCACAGCCCTACACAGAACTAATGTGAAGGAAATTTGATGTGCATTAAAGATGCGATATAAATTTGAAGTAAACTACTGCACATTAAAACTGCCGTATGATGGCGATTCAGATTTAATGCACATCAACTTACGTTTAATGCGCATTCAATGCTTCGTGTGAACAGGGTACTAGATTCTTCCTAACAGTGACCTGATGTTGGATTAGAGGTTATGACAAATTGACTAGTCATAAGTAAGCTCCAGTAAACATTAACTTCTTGATATATATCTATATCACAAATGTGGAGGTGCAGCCAAAACAGACAGATGCACAGACGGAGGGACAGACAGATGGACCTGTTGATTTTCTTTAAAGATAGTTTGAATATGGTTGTTTCATAGCAGATTGGGGAAATTCTTGTCCTGTGCCCTATGAATATCAAGCAGGGGGAGGACACAAGCCTTGTTTCTACCGGTACATCAGATTTGTTCACGAATTTTGTTGACAAACAGAATACAATATAAATGCTTTAAACATTCTAACGGCTTGAGTACTACAAGTTTAATGACTCCAGCTTACCCAGATCACTGAGTAATGATTTGTTTGTGAAAAGGTGTTAATGATGGCATGCTTTGTCGATAAAATGGTATATAAATGGCGTGTATATTACGCAAAACTGGTTCTTACCCACAGTCTGGGGCTGGACACCAGCGTGCGTCAGGATCAGAAACAAGAACTCGCCGGACCATGAAGTCTTCATACTTGTCCATTAGACTCTGGTTCTGGAGAATATTCCGGATGTCATTTGGATGAAATTTCTCTGCACATTCCGGACAGGAGATATTAATTCTGCTCTCTGTGATTTCTATTTTTAGATATGTCTGCAGGCAAGTGCTACAAGACCGATGATGACACGTCATGATATCTGGGAAGTCCTCAACAGGTCGTTCAATTAAACAAAGAGGACACTCTCTCATTCCTGAAACCGATTTCTTTAATGACAGATGCTCCACCTCTGGAACAGTCTGGTTCACAAGGTGAACTGGACGTGCTGGTTCTCGTTCTGATGAAGCCGGACTTAAGCTCATCTCTGATTTACCAGAGTCTGAGTCCAAACTGATCCTGGATTTGGATTTTCCCGTTCTAACCCCTGGATAAAATAGTCGCCTGAGTGAAAACCGGCTTAGTCTCCGGCGCTCGGAACCGCGGGAGTTACTAGACGAAACGGACATGGCCGACACTGCATGTCCTCCCTCAGAATCCCTTTTCTTCATTTTGATGAATATTTTCCCCTACAATAAGAACAATAGAAGTAATGGTTTCCACTTACATAGAATGTAGCAGGTCAACAGCTGGCAGTAACATGCACTTAGAAATCTCTCCATGAAAATGATGTGCATGTTAATTAAAAAGGCATAACACTTGAAAATGTATGACCTTGTTTAAATCTAAACTGAAGGTGATCAGGAGACTGTGCTCCTATATACAACAATCCTTCACATTCTAGAGTACACCGTACACATCGACCCATAATACATTTCATATAGTCTATCTTTATCCGACATTCCAGGAAGAGAATTAATAAACACCCATAATACATTTCATATAGTCTATCTTTATCCGACATTCCAGGAAGAGAATTGATAAACAGGGGGGTGCTTGTAACAAAGTAATTGATTCATTCAATTCCACAATGTAAACTCTTTCAGAAACAGGTTTTCTTTATATGAAAAAAAAAAAAAAAAACCCACCATAATGGCTATTGGATAAACTATTCTGAATACTCACCAACTACACCAAAACATTCATGATATTATCCTGAAAATACAATTATCTCTATGCCCTGTTCTACTGGTATATAATTGATCCTACTGAAAGCATCAAAAGCTGAAATAAAGAATTGTGGAATATTATGACATAATCTTCCTGGAAAGAAACCACTACCTACACGTGAATTCCACAGCCCTGATCCTGTGTTTTCTGAGAAGAGTGTAATATACTGCTTGATCAGGAGTGTTGATGACAGCCTTAGAAAGGACACAAGGTACACAGCCTTCACATAGCCGGTGTGCAGTTCATTTCTTAGTTTATATGTTTTATCTAACTTATCATCAGGACTGACTTAACTATTTCACACTTGTACATAAAACACCACAGTATAAATAACTGGCTGGTTAAAGTGATTTTTTTTAAAGGAGTAATTCTTCAAGTTCATTATACATCCTGTCCCTAAATACATGTCTGCATGCAATTCTTACATAAATCACTGTCACATCATGTAAATACCTTAGAATAGAACCACCAGTCCCAAGAGTTTCAGAAAACCAAATATTTCTATCAGTCGTTCGGAATGATGACTTAAGTGTGATTTACCAGTCCCAAGCAAATTATATCATTTCGAATAAATTCAAATATAATTGTTGGTGTAGGTTTTCACATTAACTAATGTTGTATGCGTTTTGAAAATAAATAAGTGCAAAACATTCAATTGTAATCCAAAATTGGTTTTAATTTCTAACTCTCTCACAATTTCTCCAATTCTACTTTCATTCTCAGACTCAAACACTGATTCACTCTCTCACAATTTCTCCAATTCCACTCTCATTCTCAGTCAGACTCAAACACTGATTCACTCTGCCAGTCACTTTCACGATCTCTTTCACTCAAGGTCTCACTCTCGGTATTTGGTGGAGTACTCTGATGATAGCTCTCAGTACTTACAGATTTTAAACGAACAGAGGATGTCTCGTGATTGGACACAGTTAAGAAACAATTTTTTTAAATCCAGAAGTGAAGGCAGGTTTCGAAAAAGGCCATGTTTGTCATACCTCCACATAAATGGAGCATGTGATGCCCTTTTCTTCCGTAATATGAGCCATTCTATATTGAATTCATCGAGATGAGTTTCTTCCTACCTTTTCTCATTCACACTATTCTTTTTTGATAGGGCTTTTCGTTTAATACCAGGGTTTGAACCTGATACAAACTTTTATCGGCCAAGACATGGCAATAGATCAGAGTACATGAAGGGCTCAGTAGAAAATTTAAAACTATACTCGCTAAAGCATTTTTCAGATTAAGACGAAAAGACAGAAACCTTCTGTAACAATGAAAAACTCTGGATTGTTAAGGTGGATAATAATCAGTCATACCCACCATTAGTTTAGCGAATTTTATGATTTTCTATCTGTTTTGCCGGTATGACTGACGGATTTTGAAACTCTGCAGGATAGAAAATGTCTGATGTAAAGACATTTCAGAGAAAAAGGCACCTTTTGTAAATACCATTGCCCCCTAATACAGCCAATAATTAGTGTTCTCATGCCAACATATCTGTGAGTAAATTATTTGATTCAATTCGAAACGGACAAGTTGGGCCTGGATGGTGGACTTTCCCCACCAAATACACCAGTTACACAGTCGAAACATCAACTGGCAAATAAAAAACAGATTCATTTGACAGTGATACTGTCAGTGGCTATAAATGAAATTTTAAGATTTTTTTGAGGGTATATAATGTTAAATTCAATCTTTTTGAAAATCCAGATAAACGGACAAAATTCAGGAGGAAGTCAACACCATACAGTGTTTTGATGGCCAACAGAAAAGCAGTATGTTCTTCTAGTGCTCAAACTATCAAAACCACGCAAAAAGTGGTTTCCTGCATTGTGTGTATGTGACAAGTCATATGTCAGAGGTTTTCCTACCACTTTCACACTGGGTCCATAGAAATGGGAAATTTGAAGGGTAAAATGTTCAAACTGGGAAAATTTTAAAAAGGGTTGCTTTGTGCTTAATAATCGATAAAAGTGAAGAAAAGAGAAATGTTTACTAGATGCATTTTAATGATCACTCAGCAAAATATGAGATATATATTATATAATCATAGCAAAATCTTTCAAATTGTCAAAGACTACACCCCCCCCCCCCCCCCCTGTGTAAAAAAAAAATATAATAGTTAAATGCATTACAATTAAATTCTACACATAGTAACCATTCAATAAGATTATTTCTACCAGGTAATTTTATTCATATTGACATTTTATTTGCAGCAATGCTTGTGGCTTTTTTAATTTAAAATTGCTATTAGTTAAAATTAACAAGACAAATCTAAATGAGATATATTTATCAAATATATACAAATGTAATCGCCTGTGTTTTAACAAATATAATTATTTAAATAAACTGTGATCCGCACAGTCTGCTTTACTGATACTTCTTTATCACTCGTTGAGAAAATTTGAATGGTTTCATTCCCACATAAGAACTGCTTCTTGAAACCAAATTCCTCACATTATTGGTGTTTCTAACTGTCCCTTTTCAATATAATATTTGAAATTGTGTAACATAATAATTTTACAGGTACTAACTAAGGTAAACAATCTACCTGCTCTGAACTAGATCTACTCAGCAAATTATCTAATCAACGAAAAACGAATTTTAAAATGTAAGCATATGGCCACATATTCTATAATATGAAATACTAACTTAAGGATTGATAAAGTTGATCATATTAAAATATAATATTTCTACTGCAAATAAAGCTTCATAAATTTTTTTATGATCAAACATTTTATTGGAACATTTGGAAGTTGACTAGCACAACTTGACGTTCTTCGTGTAACGTAGAGAATGCAGATCACTTTTTACCTCTAGCATGTCTAATATTTCATAATTGCGCACAGAAAAGCAAATTACCATCCTTTATTTCTGACTCTCTACATATGAAATTTTAAGGACACTTGATTGGGAAATAAAAATTGAAAATTGGGGAAGTATCAGTGATTTTTGGATTGGGAATGGGTCCGTTATTTAACTAGACCCAAAAATAAGCCAGGAAAACCCCTCTGTGTGTTATGCAGGTACTAAGCTTTTCTGCGCAGGAACTTGTGCAGCTGATCAACCATTGAATTATATCAATAGACTCATGTGGATGTGAATCACTTAATCTCAAAGCTTTAGATTTTACCAAAGTTTTTGTGAGGAAGAACTTGTCCTGTTTGGGGCCACTTGATATCCCACATTTCTGATTTAGTAGTGCTTGTTTTTCCTGATATTAGTTACAGCTGTGACAATGTGCAGAAAGTTGATGGTGACTACCTAGTTTGTACTGATCACACTGATAAAGCTCCTTCTAAATGAAAAATTAACATGGAAAGAAAAAAGAAAAGAATGCCTAAAATCATTAAGACAGATGACCGTATCTGAATGTTTACTAAAATACATGATGTACCATAGTAATATATAAATGATCTTGAATAAAAAAAAAAAAAACCAAACAAACAAACTTGCTTGCCTTAAATGATTTTCTAAAAGAAGTCCTAAGAACAAATTTCTTTTATAGGCATGTACCTACTTGAACTATTTCTTTAAGTGTCGTCTTTTCAACAGATGACCCATGATTCACTATCAGCACAGGAAAATTTTCAACTCTGGGGGTTTCCTCATTTACGTATGTTACTCAGCTTTGTTGGGAAAACATCAGTTTTAAATATATCACCAATTTTAAACAGGATATTTCATCAATGCAAACTATTACTTGATTTCTTTGTGTCAACAAATTCCTAATAACAAATACAATATGATTATATAGGTCTATATCCAAGAAATTTATAGGTGTCTCTAACTTTGGTCATAAAAAACATTATTTAACAATCAAGTATGATCTCAATTGCTCTGCAGATGGATTCGATTTTGAATATAAATGAACAGTACTTGACTTTATTCTAATGCTGAATAATGGAATATCTATAAGTTTTGTTATTTTGTTTCATTTATTGCCTCATAACCATAGTGTTTATTTGTTGTTTTGTAAATTTAGAAATAATTGAGAAAAATATTGTCTAAGACTACTGAAAATGTCCTTTGATCTCAAGAGGAAATCAATGTTATCTGTCTAAACCGAGTTGATGGACTTAAAAAAAACCAGCAATAGAGAAAATGTTGGGGAATGCATAGCATACAGGGCTCGAAAAATAACTGTAATGGCCCGATGATCCAAGGCCAGTAAATTATGGATTTATGCTAGTGTTTTTGTAAAGAGCATTTGCCCTTGTGGCTAGTTAATTTAACTACTTTATTACAATTCCTCAACGATCAAGTTGGTAAATATTAGATAGTGTGTGCGCCCAGGTATTAATTGCATGCAAAATAATTTCTTGATTTCACTTTGTTAAGTTGTACTATGAAGAAACACAGTTTAGATAAATTCATAAATGTTTGTACCAACAAATTATCTTAAGCAGAGTTTACAATCCGCAATCCTCATATGATTCCTTTACTCTTCACACAGAGGAACGGGCCACAGGAGACGTTCGGAGTTAAATTATCTCTAACAATGTGGTCTTCCGCTGCAAGTCTATTAGAATAAGCTATCTATTTGTGACTCTTTCGTAATTTGGTGACATTACACTTTCACAAATGACAGGAAAAGGGAAGACAATGCCAACTATTTTTTAAGTTAAAGTGCAAAACATGGATAGGGCGAATAGTAAGATTACATTTCTTAAAATCCACTGTTGATGCTAGTTTGAATAAGGCCAAAATTAAAAATAGCTTTGTTTCCCGCACCCGACCGACTGTGTGAAAACGTTGCGACCGAATTTTTTTTTTTTGGTCATTGGACGTCTTTTTTTTTTTTAAACCGGATCTTGACCGGAATCGTTCCGTATATTATTTTGAGCCTTGGAGTTATTTCCCTTGTACAGAATTCAATGGATAACCGGAACTACTCGGCCATTTCCAACACACAAAGTATGGACAAAAGCGGAGTTGCTCCGAAAGAGAAATTTTTACGACCAAACAGTCATAATTTGAAAACATGGCGAAGTTCGCCGTGTTTTCTGTCACAATTTTTATGGACGACCGTGAGATCGTAACCAAAACTATTCGAAAGATAGATCTGAGCAATACATCGGAAAACGTCCTTTCATCGTTTAAATGTTTATACGACATCTGTTTAACATTATAAATTTATACACAATCTTTATAGCACTGTAACGTTAACAAATATTTACTACCATAACTAAAAGTTTCTTATCGTATATGCTTACAAACCCTTACAACATATAAATTTACAAACATTAATAATTATTATATTAAACTTAATTTTACAGCATTCTAATGAACTTTTGGCCTTAAATAACGTATGGCCTCCGTGGCCGAGTGGTTAGAGCGTTGGGCTCAAGATCTGATGGCCTACCATCTATATGTGCGCGGTTTCGAATCCTGCTTACGCCAAAAAAAATTTCTTCCTTTCTTTCCCTCCTTTGTCTTTATATGAATACGGATATGTCCATATGTATATATGTATGGATTACAATTATTATTATATTATGTGTATATATCTGTGCATATGTAAATGTGTGTTTATATGTAAATTATTATGCTGTAATATCACAGGTATACATTAATTTTAAAATCAATTATTATAGCCATTAATATAGTCATTAATTTAGTCTATGTCATACTAATTTGTTACATGAACTAACTCATTAACTTCTTTTACTTTATTATTTTATTACGATATACATCTTTAGTTTACATACATAATACATACTATCGAATAAGAGTTAGGGAGCCATGTCGTGCTATATTAGCTGGATCTAGCTACAGAAACATGGTACAGGGTATGAGGTGTAGCACCTGATGATGACCTCAAAATTCTTGCCTAATGACGATCTCAAAATTGTTGTATGGCATAATTTATGATTAATAACTAATAACTAGTAGCACTCTATTATCAAAATTTTCTTTGGCGACCCTACCCTAATTCTTTTCTGTATATATTTTAGTTATTTCACATGTATATACATACCTACATCCCTATTACTATTACCTGTTACTAATATTACTAATTATTACCTTTTATTAAAATCCAAATAAATATTAAATATTCTGTTATTTATAAAAAATTATAATATATTAAACATAAATTATTATTAAAATTATTAAATAAATCAAATAAAAATTATTATAATAAATTTTCTTTACTCATTTATAAGTTACTTCTTTATTTAATTATGATTTATGACATATGACCACATGTATGTGTCCGGCCATCAAAAGACAGTACCACAGTCATTAGACATGTTGGTACACGATGGTCCTTATTTATTTATATTTATTTATTTTAAACCATGCGACAACCCATACGTCCCATACGGAGCATATGTATGTTACTACAATACACTTCCAACTTCACTATGATGGTGCATTTGGGAGGTGTTGGAGGGTGAGGCTGGATCACAATGAGATGGATAGTATTATGGCAGATAATACAGTCACCAATCGGTTAACGATATATAGTTAACCAATCCTACGAATATCAAACAAACTACACTGTCATGAAACCATATATGAATGCTTTGGACAGACATTCAATTAGGAAAAAAAAAATCTACCGACCGACCGACCCATGTTGAAAATGGCGGATCGGGTGCGGGAAACGAAGATATTTTTAAGGATGGCCTAAACAAGTTATTAGGCCTATAAATCATTAAAATGTTGCATTATTATTATATGTGGAATTTGGGCTAGTAGTTTTCATATCCACTGGTCCAACAGGACTGTAAAAGTTATCAAATAACCAGTAAAAATGATAGCCCAAGTGACTAGTGAATAAAATAATTATTTCTAGCCCTGAGCATATTCCTTTGTATGTAATGAAAACAAAGTCAGTAGATATAGATTATGAAATTTTAAAAGGCCTCTGACATCTACTTTCATTAATCTTAAGAATCCAATAGAAATGAAACATACGCTTACTTTCAGATCCAATTGATTGAGTCTGTATTATAAATACAAATAGTTCTACATGTTAACATTGTGAAGCTATTGTATCTATTTTACACATTCCTATGTTGGGTTTCATTGTGTGAAAGACAATGACATCAATATTATTGTGACTTTCTATAAATAAACCATGAAAACTTCCAAAATATTTTTCATTTGCACTATCAACAGCTGATCAATAGTAGGACTGATGACCAAGTTTCCTTTAATGTCATCGACAATTTCAAAATGAATATCACTATTGACTACTTCCCTTCATTCTTACATATCATGTGTCACTCCGTTTTACATCTGATGAAATTTAAATCAAAATCATCATTTGTCGCTTACAAAATTTTTTACAGAATTATTTTCAACACTTCATTTCAAATCTAGGAACATATTCCCTTTGTTTCCTAACTGGTATGTGCGGTAGAAATACTTTACTGTTTTCCGTATAAAGTATCTTATTGTGGAACATCATTAGATCATGAAGATATCTAAAAATAAACACCACACATCTTTTAGGCCTATAAACATTCATTACATTCCGTAAGTTTTTACTTACCTAAATTTCAAGATAAAAATCTAACATGTATATTCCCTATATAAATATGATGCTCCTATTTCTTGTTTCTAGCTGAGATATTCTCCTGAATATCTCCATCTCCCTTTTTCATTTGGCAACCGTTGATGACAGATGAAACAAAATGGCTAACACCCTGCCGGAAGTGAGGAAATAATCAAGTGACATTTTCATAAAATCGAAAATAAAGGACCAGAAAAATTGTTTTATATGCTTAACTTCAATTGAGATGAATTCGTGAACTGAAAAACATTTTTTGACATTTTTTAAAAAGACAATTATATGAACGAAACTTGGGGACAGAGAACTAAACTAATCTGGCTGGTACCTAGGGATAGGTGGATCAAAGTTTTGGGGGTGTTGGAGTGGAGAGAGAGAGAGAGAGAGAGAGAGAGAGAGAGAGAGAGAGAGAGAGAGATTTATTTTTAGTGTGGGTTTTATCTTCGCAAGCCAGGAGTTTTCGGTCCATTAGATACACAAACTAACTGTAAATCATGCAGATCTTAAGTCCAGTGTAGTAGCTTTGTATGTTGCTTCTGATCTTTTCATCTATGCAGCTTGTGGTGTGCATGGCTCAGTGAATCTTTTTTTTTTCTAGTTTAATTTTTTTTTTTTTTAGTGAATTCTGCCTGCAGTGAATTTTTAAATATTTATATCAATTTACTACCACTGTTGATTTTAATTATAATCATTAAATTCTTCTTACTATTTATCCAGCTTTCTATCTAAAGGGACTGATTCACAATTTTACCCAAAATTTGGTTTTTCACTTTTAATGATCAAAATCTGCTGTCTGATGTGTTTGAAAGATTTCAAATTAAAATTAAGGTTATACATCATCACAGAAGCTCATTTTAGAGAGTTTATTATTGGTTTTCTAAACAAAGATTGCGGTTAACGAAATTTTCAAAAGAAATGGATATCGATCTAAGTTTATTATATCTTTCACATTTCAAGCATTTTGGGGGTAAAATGTGTCATATAAAAGTTAAAACTTGTGACTATGATAACATAAGATAAGATAAGTTTATTCCAATTTTGGGCCCAGAGGGCATAACAGTAAGACAGTTTATAAAGAAGGAAATTCAAAAAAGAAAGAAAGTTTACAACACTATGTAAAATTAAGATGAATTATACTACAAAATCAATATTTCACTTGTTTGTTTGTTTACATAAAAAGACTCGAGTCTTTGTTTACATAACACAGATTTAAGGCTAAAATATTGCTTTCATTATTGCATTCAGAAGGTCAAAGTTTTGGCTGTCAACATTAAATGAGTTATATTTTTAATGCTTAACATCAAAAATGAAAAATATTTTTATCAAAAATCGTGAACCAGTCCCTTGAAAATGGTTTGTGCTTTTTGCATTATTTGCAACAAAAATAGAAAATTTGCAGTGTTTTTATCTCTTCCTCTAAGTCTTCAATTATGCCTTCGTATCTGTATATTCTTGCATGGAATGTTTATATTTCATTTGTATTCTTTTGTTAATCTGTGATACTGTCTGTGTATATATGTATACATGTACATGCATGTTACGTTTCTTGTGTTTTTTATATATGATTTGTGATAGACGGTTAAAAAGCCCTACAGAGCAGTGGCGTAGCTTCCATTGAGGCAACCGAGGCAGCTGCCTCGGTAAAAAAAAACCCACCTTTTACGTTGTTAAAATGTCGATAGCTTCTGGGGGGCTGCGCCCCCCAGACCCCCTGCTTAGGTAATATTCGAACCCAAGCTACGCCTATGCAGAGCTTGTGTTGACTTGTTGATTGTATGCAGTACCGACTTTAAATAGATTTATACTTACTTACTTACTCCCCTGTGTCGGTGTCTGTATAGTTTTTTTTTGGGGGGGGGGGTTTAACTTCAAGCGGCGTTTTGTATATCACTAACGCAGACTCAAACTGCTGATATTTTTAGTGTTCTTAAACGGATGCCTGTTCAAATCAAGGTTCCGAATACAACACCAGCACATGTGAATATATTCGTCAGCAAATCAGTACAAGGGCAAAGAGGAGTAGTGTTGGTGACATTTTATATACTAAAACACGAACTAAATATATCTTATTACTTATCCTACCTTACATGTAATTAAGTACATAACGCACGATTTATTTTCTGAATATACAGGTTTGTGGAAGAAGATCCAGGTTATCTGGATTTTGACAGGGTATATGGACCCACATTTCCTGTCAAAGTTTATATATATACCCCCGAGCTAATTTGTTCGTGTCGTCGGTCATTTTAGTGCTACACCAATCACCGGTATTTCAATTCAATTCATTTCGCTCAAACCCTGTTACATTGTACATGAGTTACAAACACGAGTGCCATCTAGGTCATCAGAGGTTCATATATATACACGTAGGTGGTAAACATATAACAGAGCAAGACGGAGATAATAAAGAGAATACACTATACGAAAATAGGATGAAAAGAAAGGAAATGTTGCATAAATGGAAGAAGGATATCTTGAACAAATCGTAACAATGTGCATTCCTTTTTCTGACTTATTTTTCCTCTCATGAAATCTTGATGGCATAAACTTTGCAAATTCCAGGGAAAGGGGTCCCGATCCCCCGCTAAATCAGTAGAGGAACACAAAACGTCTTTCCCAATGTACGTTATATATTCATACGAACCCCCACCCCACACCTCACCCCCAGTGTACGTTTTTTACATAAGGCTACGAACAAAACGGATTTTTTTCCCCGATGGTACACATTGTTGAGTACAAAAGGGTGAAGAATAGATACCTTTGCAAACTAAAAAGGAATAAAAGCTAGGTCCACTGTGGGCGAGTGACTATGTGAATACTAGGAAAATGAAAAATAAAAATATGTATATCTGATAATGAAAACTTATTTAGGCTTATATTGCAAACAGTCTCAATTAAAGTCAACATTTAGCAAATTCTATGGTCGTTATAATGATCTAGTTTGCCATTACAAACTACATAGCTATCATTGGGTCAAATGCTGTCTGACGTGTTTCTTACCGATTGTTAGACCGTTCTTGGTACACTGATTTGACTACGGATTACTCCGTTTACCTGTTCAAGATGTAGGGCTCATGGCGGTTATGACCGGTCTACAGGGGATGCTTAATACTTGACACCTGATCCCATCCCTGGTATACCCAGGTGCCCGTGTTTGCCCATCTCTCTATTTTGCTTATAAGAGTTATGAGATTGATCACTGATCGTTTAAGTAATGATCAGGTGCCTAGGAGGAGTGAGCATCCTCAGAATAATAACCATATGAGACTGATGCAGTGACTCTTTCCTTCTTGTCCGATGTAATACCGTCCCAAACCAGTGGCAGAACTAGAAGGGGGGAGGGCTCCGGGGGGTTGGAATTCACCCCTATCACCAGAAAGTTTACTAAAAAATGTAAAAAATATAAAAAATAACGCATTTAAAGGGTGGAGTCCCCCCCCCCCCCATTTTTTTGAAAATCAAAATTAATGGTAGAAACTCCCCTTCCTGTTCAAAAATTCCTGGATCCTCCCCTGTAAATCCATGTATGTATATCACAGCCTATCAATTCATGTTAACTCTGTGTTTTAGTTTTCTTTCCTTATGTATGCAATATCTCCCTGTTTGGGCCCCAAATTAGAAATAGTCGGGATCGGGATTTTGATAATAGGTGGCGCTTAGAAAGCTGCCATATTACGCATGATTTTGCCGAAAAAGACAACTTTGCACCGGGATAATATCAACAAATAGCAAATTCATTAGGACAGTCGTCCTTTAGGCATATTTGGTGCAGTAGAATCAAAAACGACAAAAATGGCAAGCGTCTCGTATCACATTGCAAACCTGTTGGAGAAGGTACAATTGAATATATCCGCTCTCGTCTCCGACTCTCTCCTATCAAGTCATAATTTTGTTTCCGAATGTAGTGAAAATGTGAACTTTCTGAATTGACTGATATAAGTGTAGTTAGATACATGTACACACTTTCCGTCACAAGTATACAAACTATATATGGTGGCAAATGGCTGATAAATATAAGATTATATGGGTTTTCGTGAAATCCGTTTATTATATGTATTTCTATATAAATCACATATTAGGTTCAGGATTCGACAATGCATGACTTGTACATTGTAGATGACCTCCAATGACAAAGATTTTCGCTTCATGGCAACTAATGACCTGATGACAGAGCTGCAGAAGGACTCCATTAAGCTAGACGATGACAGTGAGAGGAAGGTAGGTCCAGCAGAGCTGTGGCTCCAAAAGATGTTAATATAAAATGGATGACTCGAGTCAGATCAGCAGAATTCAAAGGAAAAGGGATACCTATTGTTTCATATGTTCTGATTTATACAGTGCATCCTCGCAACGTCATGGTCACGAGTGGACTCAAAACCCCCGACATTGTGAAGATGTGTACACTGTAGTGTTTTGCATATATGAGAATAATACCTGCATGTAATAATGTCTTTGTGGTAGTTCTAATCCATACAGGGGTCGGAGTTAGTGTGAAATACTCGTAAAATGCAAGTAAATTTTAAAAATTGCAAGTGCAAATAGTGGACACTCTAAAATCTTGACGAGTGGTGATTTACAAACCATGATCGTCCTGTATCTGTTTTTTTTTTTTTTTAACAGTGATGCGTAATTAGCTTTTTCTAAACTTTGCACTCAGAATCGTTCAAATGCTTGTACATGAATGACCAATTTCAACAACCAATATTTTGTCAGTCATTTTCATTTATAATTTTTAGAAATATCGAATCAAATACATGCTTTAAAGGTCAGACATCTCATTTTGATCACAAATACAGATGTGTATCCAGCTTAATGTGGTTAAGAAGTGTTGAAACTAGACCTCCAGTAAACAGGTGATGGATTAGTGGAGCGAGGGTCAAGAGACCCAGCGATGCACGATATCAGTGATTTGGTAAAAAAAAAAAAAAAAAAAGTCTGTTGACCCACTACAGTCTATGCGAAAGTTTTTTGGACCACACAGGACATTCGGTCCTGTGTAATCAATGAACACATCGGACCGAACCAAATTTTGTCAGACCGAAAAACCTAATGTAAAAAAGTGAAACATGTGAAAATGCAAAACCAAGGGAATCTTGTTTATTATACTAGTAATACTATACCAGGGATCCCTCCCATATAATACTTTAGACAGTCCATGCGGTTTTAATCACATTCATTTACGTATTTGGATTCGTGTGCTATTTTTTACTTATAACAAACATTTAAATGACTCCGCATCAAAATAGTAGGGAAGTTTCTAGTATACCGGTCCCCAGAAGCACGCGTCTGTGCATGAACAGTTATTTCCCTTGCCGTTGCTAAGCGGAATGTAAACACGCCGCCATTTGCATTTTCGCCTCGGATGCTGAGCAATGAAAATCGTGCGATAAAAATAAAAGCCCGACGGCGTTTGAGTATACTAAGCGGGGGCTTGGGGGCGGCAGCCCCCGACAAGTCAAATGTAGTTAAAATTATCTTACCTTACAACCTAAAATCATCTATAAGCTGTTGTTTGCATTAATCAGATCGAGGGGTTGAAAAACTAGTCATTGTTTGTCAATCATGGGTTCCGAAGTAAGGTTGGGTACGAGTATCGAGAGGATCATATACAGATTTAATGAGTCTGTAAGATTTTTTTTTATAGTTGTACCGGGCTATATCTTGGTTTTTATTATTTCAAGCAGAGTTTCTCGTGTTCGATCTACCATAATCCGAGATTCCTCTGACTCTTAACCCCGCTTTTATTTTGTGACTTCTGCGGGGTAGAGTCAGAGCGGACTCCATATTGAAAAGTGGGAATTCAGCGACACCAGCTGGTGTCGCTGCTTTACCTACCTCTTACAACTTTATTTCGCGGACCCATCTTCCAAGACGCGAGGATTCAGTTATCGGAAGATTATTCTACAAATACATCATGATTAATACGATGCTATCGCCGTTTAAACGATGGAATTTTGTGTTTACATGTGCTGACGTCATGCGCAAAGAAATCAAATGGCGAGGCGGCGACCTAATTCAAGTGACGCTCCATTTGTTGGTGTTAGGGCCGTTTAAACGGCGATAGCATCGTATTAATCAAGATCTATTTATAGATTTATCTTCCGTTAACTGAATTCTCACGTCTTGGAAGATAGATCCGCGAAATAAAGTTGTAAGAGGTAGGTAAAGCAGCGACACCAGCTGGTGTCGCTGAATTCCCACTTTTCAATATGGAGTCCGCTCTGACTCTCCCCCGCACATGTCAAATATAAAAGCGGGGGTAAGAGTCAGAGGAATCTCGGATTAGATCTACCACTGTTGTAAAAAAGCACCTTTTTGTCTCCCTTTCAGTGCCACCAAAAACCCAGACACCATCCCTTGTGAAATTTTCTTTTACCAAATTTCGTCAATTTCAAAAAAAAAAAAAAAAAATCCCACTCCTCCTATTTTGTCTGAATTCTTCTCTTAAATATGCATGCACTTCTCTGGAATAATTATACCAATCAACAACAGTTTGACTTGCAATTTCAAGTTCGTGTCTCATGAAACTTTTACTAGCTTTGTATACCCAGAAATATGTTATTAACAGAACTTTTTCCAGCGTTAATTTGTGCTTTTCAAACCAGCTACCACTCCTGATGGAAATTTTGGTTAGAACATCTCCATATAAATCCGTCGCTTGAATATGACGAATCCTTTAATCCAAATTTCCCGTTGCCACATATTTTGCCGTCCAAATTTATCAAAACTGATAATCCTAGTGAATCAGCTCTCTTGCATCAGCACAAATAAAAAAAAAATCAGTTTTTAGAGGCATTTTCATCGCAAATCAGCTGTTCAGTTTGTTTACATCAACACCAGTGACGTCGTATCATACAAATATTCATGAGAATTACGTATACAAAGCGCACGTGACCCTTTTGCTCAACAACGGATTCCATTTATTTTGGAACAAAAAATGTACGTCTTCTTGCATTATTTTTCATTTCGGATTTAAAAAACTGATTTAAAAAACAGTTTTTTAAACTTCATTTTTAACAAGGAATTCGAATTTGGGGTTATTTTTGTGATTTTTTCTCGTTTTAGCGATTTTACTGATCGCTAACGCGATCGTATATATATACTAAACCGCCTTCGGCGGCACACATTTTAGCGCCATATTTTGGGGACCGGTATACTAGAAGTGTTCCAAATAGTAAAACTCAAAACCGGACACTGAGACATCGGACATTCCGGTCCGGTGTAAAAAAAAAAATGATGCATCGGACCTGAGGCACTGCACATCGGTCAGGTCCGACGGTCTGATGTCTTTCGCATAGACTGCCACTAGGCTCTGTAATCATGGGGGAAAACATTGATGAAAATGGAGAACTGATTCATTCTTTTTATTCTAGCTTGTAAGTTTTCATTTTAGCCTGTGGATTTTATATCCATGGACTAATATTAGCCAGTGGTAGAAAGAGTTAATTTCACCCCCTGCTCTTCTCGAAACTTGTCAGTTATGTCTGATTTGTACTTGTATGTTGTGTGTTATAAATTGTAGTTCAAACAAAATGTTTAAAGTATGATATGTATTACAGCGTGACTATTGGGCTGAATAAAGCATGAAATAGTCATTGTCATGTCCCAAGTGATAATCGTAAATCAGTAAATTAAAAAATAGAAATATCCTCTCACTCTATTATCAAATTAATGCTAGATATTTTTTATGAACCATGGGTTGAAATTTAACAAGTTTACCCTATAGGCATTTAATCCGGCTATTCATGTTATGCAGGAAATATAGCACAAGTGATTTAAACAGTGCACTGTGACATCACATTTAGATATGATGGCTTTTTTCTTTCAAACAAAGCAAATTATTAACAACATACAGGAACAAAGGTATGAAAAAACTCATCTGGTTATAAAAAAATGTTTGTTGTACTTTACTAACAATTTATGTATATATTTTTACAGAAACTCATGAACAAGTTCATTTATTTAGCTTATTACTATTTCTATAATTATAATGATTTGCTTTATAAAACTGTTACTGTACAATAAGTTAAAAAATATATCTGAGATTCCTGTTCACCTGGACTCAAAGCTGGCGACCTGGATTTCTCGGGGGAAAATTATGTTTGGATGGGAATTTGTTTCATTCCGATTCGGATTTAGCTTATAGATTAAACAAAAGGGCAGCTCCCAGTGGCATGGGAGCTAGCCTGGTTACTGTGATTAACATTCAAAGAATGCAGTCAGCAGAGTGAGAACTTGGTGATCACATCATTTAGTAATTTGAGTACTAAAATTTTAGATATTTATGGTCAATAGCTTGATGCTGGAACCCTATTTTTAAGGTTATATTTGATAGACCCATGATATTCACTTCTAACAGTTTTTTTTTTAAGATCTTGATTTCAAGGGTCAGGGCCTTTCCAGTTGGGAAAAATTACGACATTTGTCTGAAATTGGGAAAATTCATACAAAGAAATAGGGAAAAACCTAATTCAGAGTGCTTTAAGGTATAATTGGGCTCCTTCTGACTTTCAATTTGGTCAAAGCTTACCTTATTCAAATAAGCAGAGGCCAAAAAATTAGGTTTACTTAAGAATTTTGAAGCAAAAATTGTAATCTGTGGGCCTGTGAAGAAGATTTATGAATAACTTGGCTACCTTGCTTGATTTGTTTTCATTGTTTGGGAATTCCAAAGCAAAAATTGGGAAAAATTCCTGCTTTTTAGCATTGGGAATGGGGCCTTATTTCAGCCCCCTACAGACCCTTACAGCAATCACTACCTATGTTTATGTCTTGGGTTTGATGCCGGGCAACTCTTCATATGTTTGTCAGTGGTTGTATTTGTTGATATAAGATATGTTGCAAAGTGAATGCTCTACCACTGCAAGGATACTACACCTTGTATTCAATTCAATAACTAAATAGTGCATGTCAATTCAAGAAAGAAATAATGTTTTATCTCCAGGTGGTGAGAATGTTGTTGAAGCTCTTGGAGGACAAGAATGGAGAAGTTCAGAACCTTGCTGTCAAATGGTAGGTACATGCAGTATTTGGACTTACTAGCCCAGGAAAAATGTCCAAGAAAACCACATTTTTATTGTGTTTTTAGCCGAGTTGCAAGGAAGTTGAACTCGGCTATTGGTTTGGTGATGCGGGTGGGTGGTTGGGCGTCAACAATTGGTTTCCGGATGATAACTCGAAAAGCTTTCAATCAAATCAAATGAAACTTTGATATATTGTTGGGTACCAGGTAAGGAAGACCCCTATTGATTTTGGAGAAAAATGGTCAAAGGTCAAGGTCACAGTGACCGAAAATAGAATGAAAATTTTAGAAATATTTGGTTTCCGAATGATAACTCAGAAAGTTTAAATCAGAAAAATTTGGTTTCTGGATGATAACTCAGAAAGTTTAAATCCGAATCAAATGAAACTTTGACATATTGTTGGGTACTAGGTAAGGAAGACCCCTATTGATTTTGGAGAAAAAAGGTCAAGGTCACAGTGACCAAATATAGAATGAAAATTTTAGAAATATTTGGTTTCCGAATGATAACTCAGAAAGTTTAAATCTGAATCAAATGATACTTAAAGATATTGTTATGTACCAGGTAAGGAAGACCTCTATTGATTTTGGAGAAAATATGTCTAAGGTCAAGGTCACAGTGACCGAAAATAGATTTTAAATTCCAAAAAATTTTGGATTCCGGAGGATAACGCGAGAATTTTTTATTTGAATCAAATGAAACTTGGATATATTGTTGGATACCAGCAAAGCAAGGCCCCTATTGATTTTGAAAAAAAAAAAGGTCCAAGGTCAAGGTCACAGTGACCGAAAATAGATTGAAAACTTCAGACAAATATGGTTTCTGAACAGTAACTCGAAAAGTTTAAAACTGAATCAAATGAAACTTGGTTATATTGTTGGATAGCAGGTTAGGAAGACCCCCTATTGATTTTGGAGAAAAAAGGTCAAGGTCACAGTCATGAAAAAAGATTGAAAATTTTAGAAATATCTAGATCTGCATGATAACTCTAAAAGTTTAAATCCAAATATTCACAATTATAAATATGCCACATCATTCCTGACTTTACAATGTATCCCATGCAACTCGGCTCATGCACCCCTGAGTGCATATATTGATTTTTGTCCATGATTTATTTGCATCCATTTTGTCCTTTCTCTGAATAAGGGTAGGGGAAGGGGGTATTTAAAACTGGGTGAATTTAATTATTTCTCTTTAATAAAAAAATGACTGAGTTAAAAATAGTATTTTATGGAAACCTACATAGGAATGTCTTTGAATATAAACGAGATGGTGAAAATTTCACTGTATGCATTATATTGTTGTTTTTTTTCAGTCTGGGTCCATTGGTGAACAAAGTAAAGGAGTTCCAGGTAGAGACAATTGTTGACACGCTGTGTAGTAACATGATATCGGACAAAGAACAGCTGAGAGACATTTCCAGCATTGGTCAGTGGTTTTATTGATACGTTTGTCAGTGGTTGTTTTTGCATTGATACATGTGCATGTAAATTGACGTATTATGTATTATTAGATATGGACTTATCATTTCTTTAGTGACTATTCAGATTTGAACAAAACAAGTTAATGAGATATATTAAACCAAAACAGTCTTTCCTGAATTTCTTTTGATGTGAGCTCAGTGTGTGTTTAAGTCATAGGCAGTCAATCATCCAATGCCTCTGTTTTTTGCATTCTTGCTTCTTTCTTTTCTCCATTTTATTTTTTTTCGATAGCATCACTGCTACTGCGACAATTTTCTCTCTCTCCTTTACTCTGCTGTTTTAAAACTGACAACATGGCTATAGAAAACGGGAATCTATTGTTGGGGGTAAAAGGTAGACATAGTTACTTTTAGCAGCAGAATAATCTTGACAAATTCAAAGTAGTAAACCAAAAAAAAAATACCATGGTAGCACATTGTGAGAGAAATGGGATGAATGGCTTATTTGATTTGTGTTCAGACAGGAGTAGACCGATTTGATTTGGGATAGATTTGGGCTTTTTGGTCAGGTGTTATTTTCATAGTGAACATTTTAAAATGTTTGTGACATACATGTATTTGAGTTTAAGTTTAGTCACTGATAACAAGCACAGACACACCTCAAAGTGTACAGGTATCTTTTTGAAGGAAGATGGTGAGAATAATCCTTTACGAATGAGGCCCCCCCCCCTCCCCTCCTCCACCCCTCCTCCACTGCTCTATATGGTACTCAGTAATGTTGATATAGTATAATGCAGTATATGTAGATTCCCTTCTTCACACAGGTCTGAAGACCGTGATCAGCGAGTTACCCCCCTCCTCCACTGCTCTAGCAGCCAGTATCTGTAAAAAAATCACAGGACGATTAACCAGTGCTATATCAAAGGTAAGACTGACAGGTGCTGTAGGAAGATAGGTGAAAGGTACAATGTATGCAGCTATAAAGGTGAAGATAAAACAGTTTTTTAAAAAATGAAATCTGTACCTTGGACTCTTCCTAGCATGTAATTTTTATGACTTGTTGCAGCAAGAGGACGTGTCTGTCCAGCTGGAGGCATTAGATATTCTGGGGGACCTTCTCAGCAGATTTGGAGGTAAATAATCATTGTCACTCATGTTATTTAGAGAAATCTTCAATCTTTTAATGATGTGAAATACATGTACCGCAAGGTCTCCCTGCCACATAGTGATTCAAATGTACAGGTCTACACTGGTAGAGCCACATTTTCTCTTGAAATCCCCCCCCCCCCCCCAAAAAAAAGAGAAAAATTTGTGGAATTGGCAAAGAAACAATGGTGAAACTCATTTTTCTGTTATACAGGACTGTTGATTAGTTTCCATCCCAGCATCATGCAATCCCTGCTGCCTCAGCTCTCCAGTCCAAGGCTGGCTGTAAGGAAGCGCGCCATCATTGCTATCGGTAAGTCTGAAGGGCTTTCAGTACAGGGCTATCGCAGTGATCGCGAAATGTTGAAATGTTTTACAGGACATTCGGTCTGGTAAACACAGGAACATTACCGGACTGAATCACATTTTACCAGACCGAAAAAAGGAGTGTTATTTTTATATTAAAACATGAAAATGAAAGACTTTGAGCCTCCTGATCATTGGATTTTCGTTTTAAAGGTTTACCGGGGACTGCATTACTGTTCCATTTTAATTGGAACATGTTGCTGTTTTTGTATGGGTTTTTTTTATAAACGGAACTGGAAGTTGAAACGTAGCAGCGATTTTTTTCTACCCACTGGTACCGGTACCCATTGGGGGAAAATAGCGTCAAAATCGAACAAATTGGGAATTTTCTACCAATGTATCGGCAAATGATTTTAACTAAAAGAAAAAAAAAAAGACAACAAAACAAGAAGTATTCATCTCTTTACAAACTTTTTTATGGTAATATTTGTTGTGAGACATAAGGAATCGTCATAGCTCAACAAAACACACTGCCATGATCTGTACTTTCGATTTAATACTGGAAGTGAACATTTTAGTTAACTCGTACAACGTTTCAGACTAAGAAAATTACGATTTCAGAGGTCTATTTTTCGGCAAGTGAATTGGGAATTTTTAGTCTCAAAATTGGGAAAAATCAACAGTTTTTGGCATTGGGAATGGTACCGTTTATCGGTACCAGTTATATAAGGGGAAAAAAACGTTGCGTAGTATAGGAAACCGTTGCCGGTAAGTCACCGGACATTCGGACTGGAAATATAACGAATTTTAACGGACCGAGAGTCAAATTACTGGACATGTCCGTCGGTCCGACGACATTTCGCTTTCACTGTAAATGTATAGGGCTCAGCAGGGGTCAACATTTACGTTTGTCCGCTTGTCCGGTACCAGTGGAAAAATATTTCGGACAAGTGAGTATTGATGGGCACTTGTCCAATTGGACAAGTGCTTTTTTATGTAAAGAAGTCTCCAAACAACTTTGTGAAAAGTTTATCGGTAGTTGAGAGTCGGAAGTACATGTATAATGCATGGAAAATGAACTTCGATCGCTATGTAAACTAGCGGAGTCAAACTCAATCGGGATTGGTGTTCACTTATTGCGTACTACTTTCAATCACCCATTGCAATCTCTTACCAGAGAGCGTTACGCTACGCTCCACAACATAGCGCGCCGTCTGGTGAGAGAATGCATCCATGGATCTTACGAAGTCATTGATTCAAGATGGGAAGTCTAGATAAAATTTTGTTTTATGCGTTTGTTGTTTTTATCAAGAGAATAAGATTTTAAAAAAAATCAATCAAGCAGGTATAAAAATAGACTATATATTAAGTAAATTAAATACAGTTTTCAAGTTGACGATATTATATCCTTTTTAGAAATTTTTTCGGACGAGTGAAGTTGAAGTTCGGACAAGTAAATATCTTTGTCTCTTGTCCGAATGGACAAGTAGGAAAAAAAGTTAATGTTGAGCCCTGCTCAGACTACAGACCATACTTGGTAATAATTGAACTTGTTATGGATTAGATTTATTTGTTTTATTACAATAATGTCTCAATATGAGTGAAAAATTCTCGGCGGGACATAAAAAATGAATTATTACAATGCAGTGAACAGGATGTACAATAAAACAAGGTTATAATGAACCTCAGGGCCAATCAAAACAGTTCATAATAATCAAAATCAAACATCATTATACAGTAAAAGACAGTTATAACGAACCTCGAAGCCAGCAAAAACAGTTCATTATAATCAAACATTATTATTCAGTAAAATATGGTTATAATGAACCTCAGGGCCAGCCAAAACAATTTATTATGATTAAACATCATTATACAGTAAAACACGGTTATAACAAACCTCAGGGCCAGTGAAAACAGTTCATTATAACCAAATATCATTATACAGTAAAACATGTTTATAATGTACCTCAGGGCCAGCCAAAACAATTTATTATAATTAAACATCATTATACAGTAAAAAACAGTTATAACGAACCTTAAAGCCAGCGAAAACAGTTCATTATAAAACATCATTATTCAGTAAAACATGGTTATAACGAACCTCAGAGCCAGTGAAAACAGTTCATTATAACCAAACTTCATTATACAGTAAAACATGGTTTTAGTGCCCCTTCAAAGTCAGCGAAAACAGTTTGTTATAACCAGACTTTCTTATAGTCAATAAAATTTTCCTATCATAGTGGAATAAATATCACGTTGCAATAAGCATGAATTCGTTATAAGCGTTTTTGTTATTCATAAGCGAGTTGTACTGTATTTGTTGTGTTACAGGTTACTTGGTAATGAGCTGTAATTATACCCTATTTAATGAGTTGATTGAGTTTCTCTTGACTGAACTGATCAAAAACACCTCCACATCAACAACCAGGACCTACATACAGTGTGTTGGGGCAATTAGGTGAGTTAGTGAGGTGAAGTAACTATTAGGTGGGTGTCTGTGAGGTTTAGTGACCATTAGGTGGGTGTCTGTGAGAGAGGTGTAGTGACCATTATGTCTGTGATAGTGAAGTGTTGGACTTCACTGGACGTGAATTTAATGCCCATCCAATTTTGGCTGTCTCTCTATCTTCAACTTTAAATTTGGTTAAATGTTGAAATCTATAGAGATAGAGAGATTTGATATTTGCATCTAGATGTTCATATTTGCTGTCTTGGGTTGGTATGATGAAAATCTTGTCTGAGATTGCCTTTTGGGTAAGGCATGGTCTCTGTTTCTGAAATTAAATGTTGAGATTCCTAGCAATGACTTGAGGAATTGGATAAAGATGCTCATAGAAAAGCTTGTCTTGATTTCCTCTTGGGTCACAGACTCACAGGGTTTTAATGCATGTCCTCTGTCACTAAAATTGTAAATGTTTAGCAGAACAGCAAGTATGCTAGTGTGAACCTAAATTAGAAAAAGAACTTGGCATTTATGTTTGTGTTCTACTTGTCATCATGGGGGAATTATATAAAGTCAGAAAGATTTTCTAAATTTTCTTGATTTAGAACTCATTTGTGTACAAACCATTGAGGTAATGTAATGGTTATTTTATCTCGTACAGTCGACAGGCAGGACACCGCTTTGGTGAGCACCTGGAAAAGATGGTCCCTCCCATCGTGAGGTTCTGTAAGGAAGAGGATGACGAATTGAGGGAGTACTGTCTGCAGGCATTTGAGTCGTTCATTCGGAGATGTCCCAAGGAAATCTCACCATTCGTTCAAGAGGTGATGACAAAATGAAAGAATCTCAGAATTTAAATTTTTAAAAATTTAGCAAAAAAATGGAATTATTTTGTTGGTAAATGCATGTTTTTTTTTTTTTTATCTGAATACAGATAATCAAGATCTGTTTGATGTACATCTGCCATGACCCGAACTATAACTATGATGACGATGATGATGATGCCATGGAAACAGAAGGAGACGATGAGGATGAGGAGTCAGTGTTGAGAGTTTGATGATAGTGATGATGAAATTTAAGATGATGCATATTTCGATTAATGGATGGAAATCAAAGTTATTATTATCTTTCCATTTTCCTGATGAAGTTTGAATTTAATAGAAGATTTTGGACTATTTGAATTAGATGATAATGATGATGATTTTAGAGAGGAAGATGAGGAATACAGTGATGATGATGACATGAGTTGGAAGGTCAGACGAGCTGCAGCAAAATGTTTGGATGCGGTGATTGGGACTCGTCACGAAATGTTAATGGAATTCTACAGAAATGTATCGCCAGCACTCATTGCTAGGTTTAAAGGTCAGGGAAATAGTAATTTGTTACAGAGGTCTAGTGAGTTTAAATACAATGTAGAACATTGTAGACATTATAAAAATTTATGAAAATTGATGTAGATCAAGATACAGTAAAACATGGATATACCAAACCTCCCAGATCAGTGAAAAACAGTTCATTATAACTGATCTTCATTATATCCAATAAAATTTTCAATATTTTCCTCTCATAGGGGAATAAAATATCACTTTGCAGTAAACATAGATTTATTACATTCGTGTTTATTATAAGTGAGTTTTACTGTATATATATTCGACTTTCGAGACTTAACCTGTCTGTTAATATACATACATTAAAGACTTGTACATGCAGATCTGTACAGTTGTAGATTTAAAAAGACATAATATGTGAGGGTCTCGACAAGATGCAAGGTATTTTTTTCAGAGAGAGAGGAAAATGTGAAGGCAGACATATTTCATGCATTTGTGACCCTACTAAGACAGACACGGCCCACAATCACATCTGACACGGATGCCATGGAACAGGATGGAGGGTAGAGTTTACAAGTCATACTTTACGAAATAGGGAGCGGACTAACATAGGTTTATCCTATTGTCCAATCCCATTCGGTATTGAACAATCATAAAATCATAAAATTGATACGAAATACTCTGAACTACATTTTTGAACTTTGACATCATTGAACTTTGGCAGACCAGTGTCCATGCTACAGACCCAAATACCGGACATTGTGAAAGCAATTCACAAACAGCTGAGAGAAAAGAGTGTGAAGACACGACAGGGGTGCTTCAGTCTCCTCACGGAGCTTGTACTGGTTCTCCCGGGGGCACTAGCCAAACACTTCGACCAGCTGGTGCCGGGTATTATATATTCACTGGGGTAAGGATGAGTTTTGTGAATTAATAAATCTGTCATTCAGGCATTTTGTACCACATTATGACATTTTTAAACACATTGTATGTTGAATAATTCTGGAGTTGGGAATACTTTGTGAATTTTTCTTAAAGTTTGAAATGGTGGTGCTTTCTTTGGTATTAAGGGCAAGATGAAAGTGACATGATATGAACTTAAAGCTTTGTATTTACTGAGTTAATGTTATCGTAAAAAATATTAAAAAATTAAAATTGTTATCATGATATCAATAAATAAAGACGGAGAAGAAATATCTTTAGGGAGGTTTGTAGAGGTCAATGCATTGGAGGGGAATTTCTTGAGAAAGACAGCAGCAGACTGAGCAGGAGATGAAGTTGGTTTTACAGAAATCCCATGCTGTTTATAAGAGGAAGCAGATAGAGGATTAGCAATGGATTGTCGTTATTTGTTTCAGAGACAAGAATTCTAGTTCTTACATGAAAATTATTTGTTCCAGAGACAAGAGTTCTAGTTCTAACATGAAAATTATTTGTTCCAGAGACAAGAATTCTAGTTCTTACATGAAAATTATTTGTTCCAGAGACAAGAATTCTAGTTCTAACATGAAAATTATTTGTTCCAGAGACAAGAATTCTAGTTCTAACATGAAGATGACTGTATAGCAGAAAATGAACTCGCGGAGTTAATTTTTGCTGTATTCACTGAAACAAAATTTCCATGAATTTAACATCCAGTGAATTTATCTTTCATATTGATACGAAATCGGGTTCTGGATATTGAGATTTGTTTTTCCGTGAATTAAACCGACCGCGATTTGTTGCTAACTGAAAAAATCGTGATTTTTTTCCGACCACGACATTAACCTGCTATACAGTATTTGTTTCAGAGACAAGAATTCTGGTTCTAACATGATTATTTCTTTCAGAGACAAGAATTCTAGTTCTAACATGAAGATAGACACTCTGTCGTTCCTCAACTGTATTCTAATTCATCACCAGCCCACTGTATTTCTTCCTCACATCAAAATTCTTGTGCCGGTAAGATTTTTTTTGCATCATGATTCCCTGCCATAATCACATCAAAATCCTTGTTCTATTAAGATGCATCAGATGATTTACCACCACAATTGCTGTACATCAAAATACACGTACCAATAACATCCAGTAAAGGTTGTCACAAACATAATGTAACGTTCTACCTGCGGATTGAACAGAAATTGTAATTTTGTTGAATCATGATCCCGTGGAAAAAAGTATGTTCACAGTATACAAGTGGCATATCTGTGCTTTGTTCTAGGAGAAGTAAACTGGTTAAAATCGTAGTATTATTTGTCTGAAATAGATCTTTTCCTGACTATGTTAATTACAACTCTCTCATCCCTACTGATGTTTATGTTAATCTGTACATTTGTTTCCCCAGCCCATTGTTCATTCTGTTTCGGATCCCTTCTACAAAATCACATCAGAAGCTCTTCTAGTGACGCAACAGCTAGTCAAGGTCATCAGACCGCTGGGTAAGTCAGTCATCAGACGCTGGGTAAGTCAGTCATCAGACCACTGGGTAAGTCAAGGTCATCAGACGCTGGGTAAGTCAAGGTCATCAGACTGCTGGGTAAGTCAAAGTCATCAGACGCTGGGTAAGTCAAGGTCATCAGACCGCTGGGTAAGTCAAGGTCATCAGACCGCTGGGTAAGTCAGTCATCAGACCGCTGGGTAAGTCAAGATTGAAACTACAATGTTGCATGATAATAAGCTGCAGTAATTCACCTCTGTTGGCGCGGGTTCGAATCCCGCTCGCGCCGGTAAGTGAGAAAGTTTCCCAGTTTACTTTCGGAAGGTCGGTGGTCTCTTCCCAGGTACATTGTATCTGGGTTCTCTCTTCCACCAACAAACAAAAACTGGGCGCCACCATATAACTGAAAAATTGTTGAGTGTGGTGGAAAACATCAATGAATCATGTGAAACAAAATATATATGTACATTTGAGTATATCAATAAGTTGCCAAAACAACCTCATGTTGTGATATGTACAGGTTTCTGAAACTTGTGCAGAGGCAATAAAATTTAGTTTGGTTCACCTTCCCCCCCCCCCCCCCCCCCTCCCGGCAATCATTGAAAATGTGCTGTAATGTGACTGATCATTGTTGAAGTGGTAGGTAGGAGGTAGTTCTTTTATTGGGCTCAATTTAAAATCACACATTAAAGCTGTTTTACAATATCTCCCTGAGCAAACAACTATACTTTTTAGATAAAATTAAACACATTAATGGTCACTGAGTGAATGACAAGATAACTGACTCCATGATAACTTTCACTCCCACCTTTTGAATAATCTTATTATTGTGTCCCCCACCCCTAAAAAAAAATGAAAACGAGCAGAAGCAGAATCCCCCTTCCCAAATTAATTAGCAAAAGCAGAAACACCCCCCTCCTACACATACCCTCCCTCCAATTGAGTTTGATAGATTTGTGTAAGTTGGATTTGTTAAAGCAATCAAGTAATTTTTGAAGACTTCCTAACAGATAATATGAAAAATTGATATTGTAATCTCTCAAAATTATGGGGAAAGTAAAAATCTCACAAATACAGTGGGACCTACAGTTTCTTGTTTATAAGCAGAATGTGTATTTCTATTTACAGAGGACCCAGTCCAGTTTAACCACAAACCATTTGTCCCTGAGCTGTACCAGTGTACATTGAAACGTCTGAAGGCAGCAGACATTGACCAGGAGGTCAAGGAAAGGGCAATCTCATGCATGTAGGTAGACAGTGGGCAAACTTCAAAAGGAAGGGCAATCTCATGCATGTAGGTGGCAGTGGGCAACCTTTTGCAGAAGGCTGTTTATCAAAGTTTTATATAACTGGTCCTAATAAACGGTACCATTCCTAAGGCCAAATTCTATTGATTTTTCCCAATTTTAAGGCTAAGAAAAGCCCAGTAATAAAATGCTAAGTCTTGGTAATTTGAGGCTCATAATTCGCTCTGTACGAAATGTTGCAAGTTAACGATGATACCTACGTGTACTTGTAGAGTTTTCAATTCGACTCAATTCATACATTGCTCAGAGTTTGCATACATATTTTAATAAAGCATAAGCTCGCCTTAGAGTGATGGATGTATGGAATTCGGATGTAATAAAAAAATATGAAGATGAACCCCCTCCCCCCAAGACCCTAACTTCAGCAGACTTTATTGACAATGAAATGGAGAAACACAAACAGAATAAAACTGACCTTGTTTAAAGAGCGAATAATTGTGTAAGATTTGTTAACAGGGGACAGATAATTCGCAACATGGGTGATGGTCTATCTACGGAACTTAGGGAATGCCTGCCAATTTTCCTGGAGCGGTTAAAGAACGAAATAACGAGACTGACAGCTGTCAAAGCCCTCACAATGATAGCGGGGTAAGTATGGAGAAAATTAAATGTGCAGAACATGCGTGTTAGGTAATCTGAATGTTTAGTACCTGTATATGATGAGTTAAGTTGTGGAGGAATTCAGAATTACAGTACATGTATGTTAGTGAGTTTAAAAGTTATGGAATGATACGCTTGTTAACTCTTGTGAACTACATAAAAATGTATTCATTGCAGCTCGCCTCTAAGGATAGATTTAAAACCAATTTTGGTAAGTGTGTGATTTTATTTATATGATGATTTAGCACATCTCTTCATCCCTCTGCATGGATTTAGCCTGCTTTGTAAAGACATTTTTATTAGGAGAATAATTCCACATCAGCATCATACTTTTAGGGGAAATTTTAACCTTGGTTACAGCTTTTGAAGCAAGGGAGACAAGGCTTTTGATATTTAACATATAGATGGAGTAAGTTGAGACTTCCTGGCCAGCTTTGTTGTCTTCTGACTACAAGTGTTTGTCTCGTGTCCAGCCTTCATCAGAATGTGTGCTGGTCTGGAGTAGACTTTCCCACTTTATCATCTTCTTGAATAAGTTACTGTTTTGAAAACACTAAAACACAGATACATCTGACAACTTTAGAATTAAATCATAATCCTATTGAATGGAAACACATTGCCTTATAGACTGAATGGAAACACATTGCCTTATAGACTGATGTTCAATAAAGGAAAGTTGTCTTTGTTTTCAATTATTATCTCACATGAGCTGAAAACTCCAAGTGAGCTTTTCTGATCACTTTTTGTCCATCTGGTCGTCCTTAAACTTAAACTTTTTCAACAACCGCAGGGTTAACCACTTAATTTCAAAGCATGCTTGGGTAATGAGGGTTAAACTTTGTCCTTTTTGAAATGGAGAAATTTAAGAATTAGTATAAATTTTGTGGCATTGAATCGAGTTGAATGCCCTCTATCGAATGACTTTTACAGTGATATGCTCTATCTTGTGACCTTCAGTGTGAATGCCCTCTATCATGTGACCTTTAGTGTGAATGCCCTCTATCATGTGACCTTTAGTGTGAATGCCCTCTATCATGGGACTTTTACAGTGATGCCCTGTATCATGTGACCTTTAGAGTTGAATGCTTTCTACTTCAGGATGAGGGAATCCCTGTGCTAGCGTCATTTCTGAGGAAGAACCAGAGGGCACTGAAACTCAGCACACTGACGTGTCTGGATGTACTAGTCAAGTGTTACGGTAATGTCAGTTCTATTTATAGCAAGAATGTAGTGACCAAGGTTATCTGAGGTACAGGTGCTGAAGTTCAACTCACCTATTGGTCAATTGTTCGGGGACTTCTGGGTCTGTAGAGGGCCGAAATTTGGACCTATTCCCAATGTTGATAAACAGGTCAAAAGTTGTTTGTTTCTTGTAATGAACTCATATCACTCGGGTTGCTTCAGGTATTTTGTAATGTTTATAGCTTTGCATTTAAGCTTGGGATCGTTATTCTATAAATTTGTTAGTGTGACCCCCCCGAAATTGTCACACAACCAAGAATACCATTGTCCTTAAGTTATATGAAAGGATAAATATAAGCCAATATTTTTATTGGGTCACCTCAGGCAACCTATGCCATGTTTTCGTCCATCATTGTTTGACATGTGTTGGTTGTAAACTTAACATTTTCAGCTTCTCATGCTGAAGCAGTTCCAACAATTTTTGTAAAGGTGAACAACACTTGTAAACTTAATGGACCTTGCCTTCCTGGGGTTTGAGGGCTGGGGTCAAAACCAACAAAATGAATACAATCTCAAAATACTTCTTTTACTGCTGGACATCAAGCAGTCAAAATGATTGCATGATTATAGCGAACACTCAAGCATCTACCAAAATTGTGAAATTCATAACCCTTGGGTTTAGGGTTCAGGTCCCAGGGTGGGACTAAGTTGGTTATATATTGAAAATGCATTATATCTTGGAAAATCTTCTTTACTTCTGGACATCAAGGCAGCAAAATATTTGCATGATTATAACGAGCATTGAGTCTACTGAAATTATGAAATTTATGGGGTCAGGTTCTGTCATTATTACTTAAGCGAGCATGGATGGAATTTTGTACTGATTATTCCTGAAGTAGGAGTTTTGGGTCTTATGGCCTATTACCTAATGATATGTTAGAAATCTTAGTGTATTACTGATTTTTAGCTCACCTGCTAAGTGAGCTTTTCTGATCAAACTTTCAGTTGTCTGTCGTTGGCGTAGTTGTGTTGTCTGTCGTTGATGTAGTTGTAAACATTTTCATTTTCTTCTCCAGAACCACTTGGCCAATTTCAACCAAACTTGGTACAAATCAGTCTTGAGTGAAGGGGATTCCATTTTGTTCTAATGAGGGGCAATGCCTTTCTCCAAGGGGAAATGATATCGAAAATACACTGAGAGATTTTAAAAATATTATCCAGAACCAGCAGGCTAATTTCAATCAAACTTGGTACAAATCATCCTTGGGTGAGGGGGATTCAAGTTAGTTCAAATGAAGGGTCATGCCCCTTTCAAAGGGGAGATAATCACAAAATTACAAAAATAGGGTGGGATCATTTAAAAATCTCAAGAACCACTGGGTCAAAAAAGTTGAAATCATGGTCCCTGGGTGTAGGGTGGGGCCACAATAGGGGATCAGAGTTTTACATGGAAATATATAGGGAATAACTTTGAAAATCTTTTTCTCAAGAACCAAGTTCAAATTTACATGGAAGCTTCCTGACATAGTGCAGATTGAAGTTCGTTAAAATCATGGCCATAGGGGGGGGGGGGGGGGGGGGCACAATAGGGGATTAAAGTTTTACATGCAAATATATAAGGGAAATCTTTAAGTTTGGGCCAAGGTGAGTCAGGTGATCATGTGGCCCATAGGCCTCTTGTTAAAATTTGATGCTCATGAGTCATCAGCTTTGGTAAATGTGATGCTGTGTACTCCTTTGTTGTTTTGATAATTGATTATAATTCCACACTAACATTTCATGGATAAACACCAGTATATTACATCAACTTAGAATTGCAGGAGTACCAGTCACTAATTACATTATCTTTTTCAGGTTCCTCGTTATCTTCCACCATGATTTATGAAGTCATGAATGAAATGCCACCGCTGATCAATGAGAATGATCTACATGTCTCTCAGGTAAGGACCAAAAAATAAGATGAATTGTATTCATACCTTTTCCTGTTTGATTATGAAATCAGGAATAGGAAAGAGAACTAATATGTACTAAATTGTTTTGTTTTGTAAAGACTAAGGGAGAGAACTATATAATTGTTTTGTTTTATAGAGACTAAGGGAGGGAACTATGTAATTGTTTTGTTTTATAGAGACTAGGGGAGAGAACTATGTAATTGTTTTGTTTTATAGAGACTAAGGGAGAGAACTATATAATTTTGTTTTATAGAGACTACCTGGTAAGGGAGAGAACTATATAATTGTTTTGTTTTATAGAGACTAAGGGAGAGAACTATGTAATTGTTTTGTTTTATAGAGACTACGGTAGAGAACTATGTAATTGTTTTGTTTTATAGAGACTAAGGGAGAGAACTATATAATTGTTTTGTTTTATAGAGACTAAGGGAGAGAACTCTATAATTGTTTTGTTTTATAGAGACTAAGGGAGGGAACTATATAATTGTTTTGTTTTATAGAGACTAGGGGAGAGAACTATATAATTGTTTTGTGTTATAGAGACTAGGGGAGAGAACTATGTAATTGTTTTATAGAGACTGCTTACCATGTATTGGAAGATTTTTATTTGACTTTGTCTCTGTTATTGAATAATTATGATATTGTTGGGGTTAAAGAGTGTCATTATAGGACAAATAAATGCTGAAATTTTATCTGAAACTGCACAGAGAGCTGTCTATTAAGATTTAAATATAGTGTATGTGAACTGTTTTTATTTTCTAAAGTGAATTATGATAAAGGAAATATGTCATTTCCTACACAAAATCCTGTAAAAAAAAATCTTTCAGTTTAGGTTACAAGGATTTTCTTATAGGTTTTTTTTGCCAATTCCTGGATATGATCTGTGATTACCTTCATATTTTCAGTTGACTTTGAACTTGTTGACCTCAATATCCAAGACCCACAAGTCGTGTATGGCAAGCCTGCCAAATGAGATTCTTCCCCAGATTCTTCAGTTGATCCAGTCCCCCCTACTACAGGGAGGGGCCCTCACAGCGCTGCTGGAACTGTTCCAAGCTCTCGTCATTACGGGACTACCCAAACACGGCTTCAGAGATTTCCTACAGGTAGATATCCTGAATTTTACTTTACCTGGCGATGTTATAGGCCTCACAGTAGTACGTGGAACAGATGAAATTTCAGAACTTTCCTCCTGTGTGAGAGGTTGCTTTAGGGCCGAACTTCCTGGTAAATGTTTACACTCCTTTACAGACACATTTCATTGTACAAGCATTCTTAATTTTGATGAGGAGTTTATAGATTTCTTTATTTAAGAAGACAATGAAGTCTGGTAACAAAATCAAAAATGCACTTGAAATTTTCAAGAATTATTTGATAAAGTAATTAGAACCAAGTTAAGTATTTTTGGTCGCATTTAGTGAGTATTTCTGCTTCATTTTGAATGCTGTACATGTATGTAGACAAAATTTTATTTCTTTTCAGCTGCTAATTACACCTGTATACAGTCCAACCACCACCACAAACATGGGGTTCGCTGTCCACAAACAGGTAAACAAACCACCATAAAAAAATGGGGTTCGCTGTCCACAAACAGGTAAACAAACTACCACAAACATGGGGATCGCTGTCCACAAACAGGTAAACAAACCACCACAAATATAGGATTCACTGTTCACAAACAGGTAAACAAACCACCACAAACATGGGGATCGCTGTCCACAAACAGGTAAACAAACCACCACAAATATAGGATTCACTGTTCACAAACAGGTAAACAAACCACCACAAACATGGGGTTCACTGTCAACAAACAGGTAAACAAACCAACCCAAATATAGGATTCACTGTTCACAAACAGGTAAACAAATAAACCACCACAAACATGGGATTTGCTGTCCACAAACAAACAACCACCACAAACATGTAAACAAACAATTATAATATCCTTTCCATTAAAATTTCTCAGTGGTACAGTCACTGATGAAATGTTCACAATCTCAACTTACATTATAATGCAGATTTAGACACAGAGTAGGCACATTAACTTTATCTTCAGATAATTCATTGGTAGAAAAATATTAAACCCTGAAGGAATGAGGCAAGAAATATATGTTTGCCTCTGTATAGCCTCATTTCACAGTTCAATCTACCTGTCTGTGACCTCATTTCACTGTTCAATCTACCTGTCTGTGACCTCATTTCTCTATTCTATCTACTTGTCTGTGACCTGATTTCACTATTCTATCTACCTGTCTTGACTTCATTTCACTATTCTATTTACCTTTCTGTGACCTGATTTCTCTATATTCTATCTACCTGAATGTGACCTGATTTCACTATTCATCTACCTGTATCTGACATTATTTCACTATTCTATCTACCTGTCTGTGACCTGGTTCCACTATTCTATCTACCTGTATGTAACTTCATTTCGCTATATTCTATCTACCAGTATATGACCTCATTTCACTACTTTATCTATCTGATTTCACTATTCTGTTTACCTGTATGTGACCTGATTTCACTATTCTATTTATCTGTGACCTGATTTCACTATTCTGTTTACCTGTCTTTGACCTGATTTCACTTTTCCCTATTCTATTGTCTTGCAGGCTTTTCACTCGATTGCTAAATGTGTTGCTGCCCTGACAATGAAGTGCCCAGGTGAAGTCAATAATGTAGTCACACAGTTCGTCAAGGACGTAAAAAATCCAAAATCCACAGACTCAATCCGATTCTTTGCGCTGCTGGCACTCGGTGAAATTGGAAAGCACATGTAAAATTTTAATTTTTTATTATCGTTTTTTTTTGTTTTAAAATTTGCTTCTTAACCAACTTTAGTGTAATCAAATTTTTAAAATTTTTGAGACTTTATTGTTGGGAAAATGAATTAATAGCAGAAAGTGTGTTTAAAGATCTAAACTGACAAAAAATCAATAAGAATGTCAACATCTAGTTGTCTGATGTCTTGATATGCTGTTGTTTTCTCATTAGAGACCTGAGTGGACATAGTGAAATCCAGGCTGTCGTACTAGATTCCTTTTCCTCACACAATGAAGAGGTGAAAGCTGCGGCTTCTTATGCTCTAGGTATGTCACTGACCATCGATATAGACAGCTACTGACTGTCTATACACAGCTACCGACTGTGTACACAGCTACTGACTGTCTATACACAGCTACTGACTGTCTATACACAGCTACTGACTGTCTATACACAACTACCGATTGTGTCTATAGACAGCTACTGACTGTGACTATAGACAGCTACTGACTGTGTTTATAGACAGCTACTGACTGTCTATACACAGCTACCGACTGTGTTTATAGACAGTAGACAGCTACCAACTGTGTTTTTAGACAGCTACTGACTGTGTCTATAGACAGCTACCAACTGTGTTTATAGCTACTGACTGTGACTATAGACAGCTACTGACTGTGTCTATAGACAGCTACTGACTGTGTCTATAGACAACTACTGACTGTGTCTATAGACAGCTACTGACTGTGTCTATAGACAGCTACTGACTGTGTTTATAGACAGCTACTGACTGTGTCTATAGACAGCTACTGACTGTGTCTATAGACAGCTACTGACTGTGTTTATAGACAGCTACTGACTGTGTCTATAGACAGCTACTGACTGTGTCTATAGACAGCTACTGACTGTGTCTATACACAGCTACTGACTGTGTCTATAGACAGCTACTGACTGTGTCTAAAAACAACTACTGACTGTGTCTATACACAGCTACTGACTGTGTCTATAGACAGCTACTGACTGTGTCTATAGACAGCTACTGACTGTGTTTATAGACAGCTACTGACTGTGTCTATAGACAGCTACTGACTGTGTTTATAGACAGCTACTGACTGTGTCTATAGACAGCTACTGACTGTGTTTATAGACAGCTACTGACTGTGTCTATAGACAGCTACTGACTGTGTTTATAGACAGCTACTGACTGTGTCTATACACAGCTACTGACTGTCTATAGACAGCTACTGACTGTGACTATGCTTTAGTAAATGAGAGACTTTTACATGTACATTATAGTAAGAGTACAAGTGCATCTTTTATTTTTCAGGAAATGTCAGTGTTGGAAACCTACCAAAGTTTTTACCCTTTGTTTTGAAAGAAATCGAAAATCAACCAAAAAGACAATATCTTCTTCTGCATTCTTTGAAAGAGGTAAATATCAGTTGTCGAAGATAAATGTTGTTGAGGAATTTTTGTCCCTGATTTTAGCAGTAAGTTGAGAAAGATTTAGGTATATAAGATATGTGAACATTGTCAAATTAAGTGGTGACTGATACTTTGATATTTGTTTTATAAGAATGAAACTTATCTGAATACATGCTATGTAAGGTGTGTGTCCTGGTTTGTGAACTGGTGGCATTTTTATGTTGATAATTTTGGTATAGTAACACAGTATAAGTGTCCTCTTTGCTGATCAAAGCCAATGTGTAAATGATGCTTTTAAAGCGCGGAATGATTTTATTTGAGAACTTGTGATTTGAAAGCAGCTTTATGATCAGATGGGCTTTAATTTGGTGCCTGGTGAAAATGTGTCTGCAGTCCAAGCAGAATTCATACCAAGTGATTTATAAAAGTAATAAATAACCCATGTACATGTATATGCATATAACTTAAAAAGTGACATTACAAAAACTTTCCACATCTTGGAACAGCAATGGCTACTATGATTGACCTTGATTTGTTGGCTTGTCATTGTGATGTCATTTGAACCTGGTTTGTTGGCTTCGCACTGTGACCTTACTCCATCAGGGAAAATGTTTAAAAACAATATCTTAACATCGAAAATAAAAAGTAACTAATTTATGAATAATGGGATCAGCTGTTTTATGTGGATGGAGGAAGGGGTGATAGGGGCATTTATCAATGCATGACCCAATGCTGATTGAAGGTGTTTTTGATTTCAGATTATTAGCTGCGAGTCCACGTCTACAGCTGGTGTGGACAATCTCAAGCCGTATGTTTCTTCTGTGTGGTAAGTCTTTGTAATTTACATTTAGAGTTATTTTAAAAACAAGGCATGGTGTTGTGTTTATTGGGATGGAAGTGAGAAAAAAACCCAGCAACAAAATTTGACTTTATTTTGTAATCCCAGAGTTTGACATGTACCTTTAATCTGAATATGATGTGCTGTTAATTGTTAATTAATCACATTTTCCAGGTCTATGTTGTTTAATCACTGCGAGTGTCCAGAGGAAGGAACACGGAATGTAGTGTCGGAATGTTTAGGAAAACTGACTCTTATAGATCCTGGTAATCTTCTCGGTAATCTAAAGAATCATCTGAATTCTCAATCAGCTCTCACCAGGAGTACAGTCGTCACAGCAATCAAGTTCACCATATCAGATCAGGTCAGTACCACACATCAAACTCACTGTATCAGATCAGGTCAGTACAACACATAAAACTCACCATATCAGATCAGTACCACACATCAATTTCACTGTATCAGATCGGGTCAGGTCAGTATCACACATCAAATTCAATGTATCAGATCAGGTCAGTACCACACTTCAAATTCGCTGTATCATATCAGGTCAGTACCACACTTCAAATTCGCTGTATCATATCAGGTCAGTACCACACATCAAATTCACCATATCAGGTCAGTACCATGCATCAAACTCACCATATCAGATCAGTACCATGCATCAAACTCACTGTATCGGATCAATAACAGACATCAAATTCACCATATCAGGTCAATAACGGACATCAAATTCACTTTATCAGGTCAATAACGGACATCAAATTCACTTTATCAGGTCAATAACGGACATCAAATTCATTTTATCAGGTCAATAACAGACTTCAAATTCACTGTATCAGGTCAATAACCGACATCAAATTCACTGTATTAGATCAGATCATTTAGGTTAATCTTTCTTTCTTGATTGACCCTATAAAGGAAATTATTTCTGGCAAAGTCTTGAATGCGTATTACAGTGGAACCCCGTTATTACGTTCCCCCTTTAATACGTTAGTCCGCATATTACGTTGGAATTTCAAAGCACAAAACCATTTCTTAACAAACCTATATAAAATAGACCTCGTTATTACGTTGCCCTAAGATGCCGGGACTCGGTACTACGTTGTAAAAATTCCGACAAAAACGTAATAAACCCCTAATTATTCAATAATGATTCTCAAAATAATAAGCCATTCACACCTTGACTGTCTGAGGCAGTCACCACATAAATTTCCTGGTCTGTTTGGGGATTAGAGACGCTTGACTATCACGCTTCGATAGATCTAGCGACATCAATACCGGTGAATACCTCGTATTGAAGCCAGTGATAAACAAATAAATAATGTTTATTTAGACATTGTACTCTATGAAATTTACTTCATTTTTCATATTTGATAATCGAAGAAATAATTTCTCAACCACCTGAGTGTTCAGCATAGTGTGATTACCTTCGCTATTAAAACTCTATTTACGGACAGCTTTGGTACCGAACATGAAAGACAAGATTTATCGTAGCATTGTTAAAACCGCTTGAGTAACTGCTTGGACATAGGTGACGAAAGGTGGTCAATTAAAAAATTGTCTGTTGTTTGGACATGCAGCTTGGGTGTTCGTAAATCTCGTCCATACATACACCAATCAAACTGTCCTGTGTTATCGGCCGATTCGCGCACGGCATTTACCTCAGTGAATATTCTAAAATCCCTTGATGCGCACGTGATTTTAGTGCCATCATTTAGCGTTATAAATGAAATCTTCGTGCATCATTATATTTTTTTATGTGGATTGCGCTTAAATTGTTCTCCGTGTTTATCGTTGGTGAGAAAAGTGTGTAAGTGTTGGGTATCGTGTGCGTTTTGTGTCTATAGTTTTGTTGTTTTGGGGTGGGATTTTTTTTTATTGTGTTGTGTATTGTGTAATTAGAGAACTTAATAAAACAATGTTTGTTATTTTTTTAATACGAATGTTGAATACGAACCGGAACGAGTTATTGATAGAAATTTACATGAACGCATTGTTTTAAAGTTGAACAAAATGGCGGTCCAAACGAATGCAGAAAAAACAACGTTTATCAAAACATCCTTATGTATCCTACACCAGAGATAAAGAAAAGGGATAAGAACATGAAGAATTACGGACATTATAGATAAGATGTAAATAAAACAAAGTATAATAATCTTTTAAACAAAGAAACAGTAAAGATATATTCACGCATCCCTTCACGGAGTACCAACGGACGATATACAATTTCCAAATGATATTTTTAACGGATTTCACTGGGAACGTTTATTACGTTGCCCCCGGTATTATGTTATTTTATCATGACAAAATTAAAAACATAATAACGGGGTTCCACTGTACAACTAACACATGTTGTTTATTATCTAATAGCATGAAAGCTACAGTGTACTTTATAGAATTATTGCAGGTAGTATGTAATTTAACGAATAAATGTTTCTAATTATGCAGTACTTTCTTGTCAGAATATTTACATGTCCCTAGTTTACCTGTATTTTCTTTCTTTTGTAGCCACAAGGGATTGACAATTTACTTCGTAACTGTATAGGAGATTTTCTGAAGACTTTACAAGACCCCGACTTAAATGTAAGGCGTGTAGCGCTAGTGACGTTTAATTCTGCGGCCCACAACAAGCCTTCACTTATCCGAGATCTGTTGGACAAAGTGCTCCCTCATCTCTACAATGAAACCAAAGTTCGGGTAAGGTTAAATGTTGCTCATATAGTAATAGGTCGAGATGAAAATTAATTTTTTTTTTAACTTTTGAGAATGATCAATTTGACTAATGAGTACATAAATGGGAAATCTATTTTTTGGACAAAAAGTGTATAATAGTGACATTTGATTGCAAAACCAGTGTTATCAAATCTTGAAATGGAATGTACACTGAAATTTGTTTTATTTAACAAAAGAAAAATAATTGCAAGCAGAGAAAATATGTTTTGTTCTTAGAAATGAAGAATTTGAGATAAATTTCTTGATAGAAATACTTGGTAGCAATTATGTTTGAGCCGAGTCATTTTTTCCGATCAGTTGATAAAGATATAAAACACAGAATATTGATTTAGGCATTGTGTTGATTGGTACTAATCATTTTGGGTATATACATACATTGGATCCACTGGATTTTAACGTTGTTGCATAAAATTCAATGATTTTATAGAAATGATAACACTGCTGAATTGTGTAGTACTTTTCTTGATTTCAGAAAGAGTTGATCCGCGAAGTAGAAATGGGTCCATTTAAACATACACTAGATGATGGTCTAGATATTAGAAAGGTGAGGAATTAGATGATGGTCTAGATATTAAAAAGGTGAGGAATTAGATGATGGCCTAGATATTAGAAAGGTGAGGAATTAGATGATGGTCAAGATATTAGAAAGGTGAGGAATTAGATGATGGTCAAGAGATTAGAAAGGTTAGGAATAAGATGATGGTCAAGAGATTAGGAAGGTGAGGAATAAGATGATGGTCAAGAGATTAGAAAGGTTAGGAATAAGATGATGGTCAAGAGATTAGGAAGGTGAGGAATAAGATGATGGTCAAGAGATTAGAAAGGTGAGGAATAAGATGATGGTCAAGATATTAGAAATGTGAGGAATAAGACGATGGTCAAGAGATTAGAAATGTGAGGAATAAGATGATGGTCAAGAGACTAGGAAGGTGAGGAATTTGATGATGGTCAAGAGATTAGAAAGGTTAGGAATAAGATGATGGTCAAGAGACTAGGAAGGTGAGGAATTTGATGATGGTCAAGAGATTAGAAAGGTGAGGAATTAGATGGTCAAGAGATTAGAAAGGTTAGGAATAAGATGATGGTCAAGAGATTAGAAATGTGAGGAATTAGATGATGGTCAAGATATTAGAAAAGTGAGGAATTAGATGATGGTCAAGAGATTAGAAAGGTTAGGAATAAGATGATGGTCAAGAGATTAGGAAGGTGAGGAATAAGATGATGGTGAAGAGATTAGGAAGGTGAGGAATTAGATGATGGTCAAGAGATTAGAAAGGTGAGGAATTAGATGATGGTCAAGAGATTAGAAAGGTTAGGAATAAGATGATGGTCAAGAGATTAGAAAGGTGAGGAATTAGATGATGAACAGTAGTTATTGTTATTAGTCCCCTACTGGTTTCTAAAACGGAAGGGGACTATAGCTTTCTTCTCCATCTGTCCCTCTGTCTGTCAGTCTGTCCCATATTGGTTTTCCAGACTCTTGTGTTATGCTTGCGTGGATTCATTTGAAACTGAAAAGTGTAGTTTCATAGTGTCAAACTACAGATCAAGTTCGAATTTCGTAACTTTTGATGGACAAGTTTTAAAGAAATTTAATTTTTATATTTTGTTTTTTATTCATGGGGATCTGATTGTGTTGCTATGGAAATGCGGTAAAAGTAGGACGTCTGAATAGAGGCGGTCGATGCGCCGCAATCGCTGATTTAAAAAAAACAACAACAAAAAAACATTAATTTGACATTTCGAGCTCATTGATCACAAAAAGGAACACATCAATAAAAATATATATCAAATTTGTTAATTACAATAGTATTATATATATAATATTGATATAAATTTTGTGACTACTTTAGGCTGCCTTGATATAAATTTTGTAACTATTTTAGGCTGCTTTGATATAAATTTTGTGACTTTTTCAGACTGCCTTGATATAAATGTTGTGACTATTTTAGGCTGCCTTGATATAAATGTTGTGACTATTTTAGGCTGCCTTGATATAAATGTTGTGACTATTTTAGGCTGCCTTGATATAAATGTTGTGACTATTTTAGGCTGCCTTGATATAAACTTTGTGACTATTTTAGGCTGCCTTGATATAAATGTTGTGACTATTTTAGGCTGCCTTGATATAAATGTTGTGACTATTTTAGACTGCCTTGATATAAATGTTGTGACTGTTTTAGGCTGCCTTGATATAAATTTTGTGACTATTTTAGGCTGCCTTTGAGTGTATGTACACCTTGCTGGATTCCTGTCTAGACCGACTGGACATTTTCGAGTTTCTGAATCACGTTGAGGATGGATTGAAGGATCACTATGACATTAAGATGTTGACCTACTTAATGCTGGTCCGACTTGCTCATCTCTGTCCTAGCGCTGTGTTACAGAGTAAGTCAGAATTTACTCAGCTTACCCGTATCCATCCTATTGAACGCTTGGGTGCTAAGAAAATTGCAAAATGGGAGGGGGTAGTTATATAGAACTTTATGTTGAACTTTTGACTTTAAGAATTGTTTAGATAGAAATTAATTTGTGAATGAGTTATTGTTATACTTTCCTCTATTGGTAACATAATCCATTTAGGTCTTATTTATTATTTCAAATCATTGTCAATAGAACATTGTAAATACACAAAGATAAAGTAGTTATTATGGTATAAGGTTAGTCGCACTGTATGATGGGGGGGGGGGGGGGGGGGTGTTCTTAATTTTTGAGAGTTGAAGAAAAGTCCTTGGATCTTTGATAGGGACAGGGGCCACTTATTAGGATGATGAGTATTGTATGTTATATAAGGAGAGTATTGGGTGAGGAATCTTGTCATGGACATTTTTCATTGACCATTTGAAACATGCTCTAAGTTTTCACATCTGTATGATCAAAATTCACTTTCACACAGATTTTAATGTTATATGACGATTTGATATGAGTCAGCCAAGTGAAAAAAGAAACCTGCCTCCTCATCAAAATTTGAAATTTTTAGCCTGAGAAACTATTTATTATTTTTTTTGGCCTTAATCATTTATGTATACTAAATCTTAAATGTTTTCTTTATAATGTTTAAAAATTCATGTTTTCTACACTCCATTGAACGGTGAGGGTGTAATGGTTGTCTAGTTGTGTTTCATTTTGTCCTTTATTTGGATTTGATGGGAAGAACCTCCAGCACTTGTCTGGTTCTCAGAACAATCTGTTTCCCCTTCCGGTACTCTGAAGGGGAGCAAAAATCCCCGACATGCCAAATTTATGTATCTGATGAAGGAGACATTATGTCATTAGTTAGTTTACATCATTAGTTAGTTTACATGTCTTCTTAGGGTCTATAAGCAGCTGACAATATTCCAGTCCAAACAACATCAGCTGACCATGTGATGAATTTGTTACAGTTTAGAGTGATTTCCCTTTGATTAGTAATGATATTTTTTTATCTTTAGCTTTAAAACTTGTTGAAGGTTGATGCATATTGTATTCTCCTTGATTTGGAGTAGGATTGATACTTGAAGTGTGAAATATGTAGATGTGATTTTAACTGGTGTTTCTGCTTCGTGTTTCTATAAATAGATTATTAGAAACAGTGGAGTCTGCTGTGTGATGGCAGTAAATTAAGGTCTCATGTAGTATTTTGTCGAGTGATTTACTGTAAACCAACATTAATTCATGTGCAAGAAAATTTCGCTAGATTAGCGAGAACTTCATCTTCACGAATATTACTCGTTGTGAACCAGTATTTGACTATATGTCAATGTTAATGAAAAAGGGTCGATTGCCACAGGTGAATCGCGAAATTAAGTAGCCACGAATAAAAGTTGGTTTACAGTAACTCATGTGAGTTCTAGGGAATGTCATGGTGTTTATTTTACGTACTGGATCACTTTCACTCTATCTGAATTGTACAACACCACCACAGCTTCCCCTCACTGTTCACACTCAGTCCAGAAGAATTGTATAACCCATAATTGTTCACACTCAGTCCAGAGGGATTGTATAACCTATAATTGTTCACACTCAGTCCAGAGGGATTGTACAACCCACAATTGTTCACACATCTCAGAAATAGTCCATTCGGATCTAGAATGTGTAGACCGTGATTGTCGATATCTACTACAATGATGTGACCCAAGGAGTCGGTCAGTATCTTTCCAGGCAAGAATTCTTTCTGTCCCCCTGGTGGTTTGTCGTTGTATCGGAATTAGACTTTTCCTGTTCACCACCACCACTGTGTCGGTATTACAGTCAGAGGCCACGATGTCACCATTGTTGTTCTGTCACATTCACTCCATATAGACCTCTTTGATAGATCAAATTGCCGTGTTCATCTTTATTTATTTCCTGTGTCACTCTCTGACCCTCACAATGGACAATTTTGCAATGGGTTTTATCGGTAGTGTCCATGCTGACCATGATGTCCCCTGACCTGGTACAGCACAGTCCCTGTAGATGCCAGCCCCGCGGTGTTGTGATCAGTATCTCCGTTTTCCCGTGTCTGACAATGTTCACAGTTCTGTGGGCGCCATCACTATAAATCAGTTCTCCCTGTCTGTTCACTGTTATATCATCAGGGAAGTCTTTACGTGTGCTGGTGACAGTGTCGGTGACAGTTCCGTGTATGTCAACACATTCTATAATTTTGTCTCTTCCACAAATCCATGCTTTATCTGGTCCGACACAGGCTACTCTATGTAGTACCGTGACATTTGTTGGAATGTTTGCAATGAATTTGGCTTCCTCTAATAATTCCTGAACAGATGAAGAGGAAGAGATTTGACTTGTTAGTGTTGTTAGCGTAGCCTGGTATTGTTCTCGTTCTAGCTTGAGTGTTCCGCCTTGGACTGTGTTGATTTTGAGTGAGGGTAGTATAGTATTCAGTACTTGTGGAATATTTCTGAGTTCATCTAGTTGGGATTTGTAGTTAACATCAAATGTGATGGTGGAATTTAGGATCTCCTTGTTTTCTTGGACAGTTTGGAACATACTGAAATTTTGACTTCTGAGTAAGGACTGGCTTAATTGCAGTGTTGTGATTTCTTGATCGCGGAGTGATTGGATCAAAGATTTGAGTTTGTGAAAGATGTTGTCTATCTCTAGGTGCCATTATTTCCTGTGATCTTTGACTTGTTTCTCTAAATCAGAGAAGTGGGTCATGGTTTGGGAGATTTTCTTTTCAGTTTCGGCATCATGTGTCTTGTTCTGGGAAACGATGTCTTCCATTTCTTCTATTTCTGTTTTGATTTTTTTCTTTCTTTTTGACAATGATGTCTGTAATGTCCTCGACATCATGACCTTTATGTGGACCCAAGAGACATTTAAGATTAAGATGGTTGTTCAGTTAACTAGAAAGTAAAGTGTGATGTCACATTACATTTATCTTGTCTTCAGTCTCATGTGAACATAAAAAATATCTCTCGAATGATGTTCATTTTGATAAAGCATTATTTATGAGTTATATTGGTCAAGGTTTTCAATATAGTCCATTAATAATGTTAAAACTGTAGAGAAAACAGCTACAACAACAAACTAGAGTCTACAAGATTGAATAAATCTTACCACAGTTTATTGTGTGGCAGTAATTCACCTCGCTGTATAGTATGGAGGGAGTTCCACCATTTTGTCCAGTGGAAGGTTTGTTTTAGCTGTCTTGGTACATGACTGACAGAGATTGTTTCTCACTGTGTACCATATAGTCTAGTTAATGAATACTATTAAGCTGTTCATTCTGACTCTAAAGCTGTATGGGCTGTGATCCTTTTAATGGCAGACATCAGAGTAATATGTAGGTAATGGATTTGAAAAGATCTTGCTGATATTCCATTTTGAGATAAATATAATATTAGGTAATAGAATGTCATGATAAGAACATTATCATATTTTAGAGACACAGGGGAATTTACCGACAAGAACCTGTAATTTTGTCTTAAATAATAGTAGTAGGGGTCTATACCATACCACCTCCTAATTGAATACATTTTATTCCTTGTGTTTTTTAAAATTAGGGTGGTATGGTATAGACCCATACTATTCAGACAAAATTACAGGTTCCTGTCATTGAACAAAACCTAAATATTATTTTTGGAAACATAATCACCTAACAATAGATTTATGTAAAAATGATATTCAGAAACATGTATATAGGACATAATGTATAGAACTATACAATTATAACAGTTAAAGAATAAGTGACGTGGATACATGACGTATAATGATATGTATAGAACTATACAATTATAACAGTTAAAGAATAAGTGACGTGGATACATGACGTATAATGATATGTATAGAACTATACAATTATAACAGTTAAAGAATAAGTGACGTGGATACATGACGTATAATGATATGTATAGAACTATACAATTATAACAGTTAAAGAATAAGTGACGTGGATACATGACGTATAATGATATGATAACCTAAGGATAACGCTTAAAAGCTTTCAGCTTATTTCCAATTTATAATAAATATTTATAATTACATAATAAATATGATGAACAGGTTAAAACAGTAAACAATACAAATATACAAGAATCTTCTTTACTCTAGAACACTTAGGAAACAAATGAGTTCAGTCAAATAATGAGCATGGTGACTTCTGACAAAATTATGACACTCATTGACCCTTACGTCAGGAGTTCAGGCTCTAGGGTGGAGCTATATGGGTCACGTAGTGGATCTTCTGGAGTTGTGAGATTCTTAAGCCCTGGGTTAGTGGATCCCACCCCCTGGCTTAGTGTTCCTGCACCAGGACGGGGCTATATGGCTTATAAACTGAAATTGATCTCACCTTTTAAGCTCTTCTTTACTTCTGAATGTCTAGGTTGCCTATGATTAGACAATGTGTTATGAACCAGAACAAAGGTAGCTAGGTAACAAGTTGGTTTATACCAGAGAGCCAACCGATCCACCCCGTATAAAAATCTGCAATGCATTTTTTTTCTGCACACAAGTAAGGTCATATATCATTGTATTATTGCATCCCAATCTCAAAGCCATTGATATGAATTCCGTATTTCTTATTTTTTCATTATGCTTGTGACATGACATGCCTCTAAATACTCATTATAGCCCCATTCAAACTACAGTAAAACACGGTTACAGCAAACACACTTAAGAATTCATGCTTACAGCAAAATGATTTTTATATTTCCTGTAGTTTTAAAATATATATCATGAACTTCTTGGATATAACAAATGTTTCAATATTTGACCACAGCATTTTGCTGTAAGCTGTATTTCAAGAAATTTCATCATCAAACAGTGTTTGTAATTACAGTTTGTGTGTTGATATCCATGTGATGGCCGTAGCCTGTGTTGGGTTTTACAATTACCTGACTACAGCATATTACAGAGATCCTTGAAACAGATTAAGATTAAATTGGGGGAAATTCCAAAAACTTCTATAAACCATTTGTTTACAATGCAGGATTGGACAGGCTGGTGGAGCCACTGAGAGCCACCTGCACCACCAAGGTCAAAGCCCACTCTGTCAAACAAGAATTTGAGAAACAGGATGAGTTGAAAAGATCGGCCATGAGAGCTGTAGCCTCGTTACTGGGTATCCCTGATGCAGGTAAGACATTAAAACCGTTTCCGTTCTTTATTGAACTAATTAGGTGACTACTTAGGACCGTGCAAAGAAGATGCGATAGCTCTGAATTGCTGCTTGTCTTTATTTTTCCATCTGTCAATCATTTTATGAGGGAAAAATTCGAGCATTAAGTACAGAATTGATATTCAGGTTGTAAGTGTAGTCAGTGAAGATTATTCCTCTGTATTTCTCCTGAATTAACACAGTTGTTTCAGTTTATGTGAAAAATTTAAACATGACAAAAAAGTAAAGATGCACAAAAGAAATAGTCCTAATGTACATTTAAAAGTAACCAAGAAATAGTTCTAATGTACATTTAAAAATAACCAAGAAATAGTTCTAATGTACATTTAAAAATAACCAAGAAATAGTTTTAATGTACATTTATAAGTAACTAAGAAATAGTCATAATGTACATTAGTTTAAAAATAACCAAGAAATAGTCCTAATTTATGTTTATAAGTAACTAAGACATAGTCCTAATGTACGTTTATAAGTAACCAAGAAATAGTCCTACTGTACGTTTATAAGTAACTACACGCTATGCAGAAATAGAATCAGATCAGCTACACACAAACAGGAAGCATAGTAATTCCTGATCACTAAACCTCATGTAGTGTGTAGTTTAGGAGAAAAACAAATATTGAAATGATTAACAATTTCTTTTGGACCCACTGAAATTGAAACAAAGGGTAAAAGATATTCTTGCCAAGTTTATTAAAAAAATGTCCATTGAATGTTCATATGAATGAACAGTAGTAAATGAGAGAGAGTAATTAGAAGCTTGCATCGTGAAGTGACGTAAGGATAATTACACTTTAAAGTCACGTGGTTTGCTCTTCATCAGCTGAAAAATGATGAGTATTTACCCGTAATGTTTCTGCAAAAATGTCAATGTCACTGGTATACTTCATGGACAACCTCGTAGATGAAACAAATAAATAGTTTGGAAAGTACCACACATGTTTTTAAATTACAGACAAGCTTTCTCATACCTTCATATATTTTGTTGTTGATTAGTTTGAAAGAAAGGAAGAAAAAAACATTGCAGCTAATATGACATCACAATGCACTGTTTACATCGACCGCATTATATTTCCTGTGTTAAATGAATAGGCGGATTAAACGCATAAAGTCAAGTTGCAAGATATTATGTATTCCATTGTCTCAACGGCCACACCGTAAAACATATTATTTCAAATGAACAAAGTAGAACTGTTCAGAACGTGTTCCTGATACAAAACAGGAAATGGTGTCATAATTTTACACTTGTGTTTTGTACTGAAGTTTAAAATTTCTTTATTGCAGACAAGAGTCCACAAATGAATGAATTCTTATCTCAGATCAAGCAGAGTACTGAACTGGGTGCCATGTTTGAGAGTATTCAGAAGGATGCTCAGACCTCCACTACTGACATCATGATGATGGACACCAGCTGAGTCACACAAACTCTTTATAGGCAGTCTGTGTCTTTGTGATGTTTGTGCAAAAGAAAGTGCCATGTGGAAGTGCTGTTTGTCGTTTTCTTATTTAAAGATTGATATTTTATGAATAGCAAACCATGGTACAAAAACTTATTTCTTAATAAAGTGAATAGTATTGTTAATTTTTGTAAGTTAGTGCTTAATTGATGACAGCTCCTGAATTTGTTTGGAGAGAGATTTTAGATACGGTGTACAAATGTTTCCTTAGGAATATGACTGTATGTGTACATTTAAAAGGACTTTGTCCCAGCTTTACAAAATATATTATTTCTATCAGATTTCTATTTCGCATAATAAAAATATGATTACTTTATCGTTTGAAATGTTTCTGTAGGAAAAATAAGTGTGTGCATAAAGAACAAATAAAGTATGGAGATTGCCATGGTGACTAAATGTATTTATTGCAGAAATATAATTTTTTGTATGTTATTTGTATTCATTTTGAGAATACAATTATCTGTTCAGCAAATTCTGCTAAAATATATTTCCTACTCTAAGAAATACTTAGTTGTTTACTGATGGAAAGTGAGTGTAGTGATGTTATTATTCTATGATACAAAACAATGTGGCTCTTGTACCTTCTCAATGAAGCAAACTAATAAACATTAGGAATATATTATTTGATTTTTTATCTCAACATGATATGAAACCTGCAGGATATAAGTTTATGGACATACTAATGTATGCCCCATATCTGGTTTATAGTGATAGTATTCATGTTGAAGTGTACTGGGTAAAAGTTTACAGAATACCCAGAAGTGTGTGGCTCTACTTGCTACAGTTTAACCACAGAAGTCAGATTGAGATAAAGACACATCTCAATCTTTATTATACTTCTGAGACCAGAGGTTGGGATCATAAGAAATGGATTTTCTTGTTTTCCTAAAGATGACATTGTGCTGTAATATAGAAATGACCTATTAATGAATATAAAACCCTTTACATTGTGGACTTATTGTGTGGATTCATGGGGAACAGGCACTAGTGGAGGGGATCAAAGTTTTACATGGGAATGTAGAGTAAAAAGTCTTTAAAAATCTAAGGAAAATGTAAACCATGAATTTCATAGTCATAGGCGAACATCCCCGGGTTGTGCAGATTCAAAATTTTTGAAAGCAAATGCCCCCAAGAGGTGGTTCTCAGTAATGGTAATATGGGAAGTTTTACATGGGGAAAAAAACTTATTTTCTCCTCAAGAGTACCAGGACCATGATAAGAGGTATTAGTATGCATGCACTTTCAGTTCAGATGAAGGTTTATTTTCAAGTCCTGGCAGAGGGGGGTGGGGAGTAGGGGGTGTTAGAATGGGGCTTCAGTAGGGATGCAAGTTTTATGCGAGAGAAAAACTTTAAAAAATCGTATTATCAAAAGTAGCAGCACCAGGATAAATCTTATCAATACACAAGGATCCCTAGGTAATGTAGATTCAAGTTTCTTCAAGTCAGTACTTTTGGGGTAGGTCTTGGTCACAATACAGATTCAAAGTTTTACGTGAGAATGTATGCAGAAAGATTTGATTTTTAAAAAAAAATATGGACCATGGGTAGGGTGGGGCTAGAATCGGTTGTCAGATTTTACATTAAGGCATCCCTATATTGTGTCGATTCAAATTAGGTTACGTGACCCTTGGCCTAGGTAGGGTCATAATAGGGATTTGGAAGTTTTTGTGGGAATAAAGGATTAAAACTTGCGCATGAAATCTTCTGAAGGACAGCAAGACCAGTTTGAATCAGATGAGTGTTGGTGGCCCATGGGCCTCTTGGTGGCACTTCTTGTAAAAGCGACATCCGCTTCCAATGATGAATAACCTTACAAATAAATGGTGTTTTTAAAAAGAATATCCACAACTATTGGGGTAGGATTATCCAAAGGATTGTTATATGAAATAGACTCAAATGTTATTACAACCATGGCTCATAGGCAGTTTTCCAAATTTATACACAGAGAAAATCTTTGATTATCATCTGGTGGTATGCACGTATTTAAAATGTTTTGTAGTGATTTATCAAAACTGTTATATGGTGGGGTCAAAGTTGGACATGAGTTATCATAAATGAATTTTTATAAGATCTCTCATAAACTTTATAAGATACAAATGTACCTTTATAAAGTTCTTTTATGAGATATCATAACTTTAATCAGATATTTTATAAGATTTCTCATATTTTATAAGATATCTCAGAATTTACAGTTTATAAGATATCTCATAAAATATATAGGATATCTCATAAAATATATAGGATATCTTTTAAACTATATTAAGATATATCATAAACTTTATAATATATCTTGTACATCAAACAAGATATCTCAATATATGAGATATCTTATAAATTTCTTTTATAAGATATAAAGTTTATGAGATATCTTATAAAAATCGTTTATAAATTATCTTATAAGATATGTAAGATATCTTATATATTTTATAAGAAATCTTATAAAGGATATAGAATATCTCATAACTTTAGAAGATATCTTATAAACTTTATAAGATATCTTATGTAATTTATGAGATATCTTTAAAGAGGAATAAATGTAAAAACGGCGTTTCATAGACAATTAGTATCTATCTCTGCCCTGAGCTCTTTTATATACCGTTTTGAAACGAGGTTTTTTCAATATTGTGAAACGGTAAAAATGCTCGAATAAAATATGGTCTCTACTTTAGTTGCAAAAATATACGTAAATAAATCAATATGAAGCAGTTGTTAAGTCTTTCTACGATACAAAAAGCATTAGATTGTGTTGAACGCGGATATTGTTTACGTACACTACATGGACAGATCTATATAACACACATTGTAATAGAAAATATAAAGCTGTCCTTTTAAAACAAGGACCATAGACACGTGTTTCTACAGTGACAGAAACTTAATATTCTAGGTTGAAATCAAAATGTTTTAAAACAGATTTCATGCAATTATTTCATTGTAAGATTTATTGCTAAAGCTATAATGATATATAGGCCCAATGGATATGAAATATTTGAAGCTTTATCCTCAGAATTAAGATTTAATCCAAACCTTAAAGTTCAAATTCAACAGGGTCTAGATAATAATGTTCCAGTTTCAACTTTAATTCAATGAAATAGATCTGATGACAAAATACAATGAAATAGATCTGATGACAAAATACAAGGAAATAGATCTGATGACAAAATACAATGAAATAGATCTGATGACAAAATACAATGAAATAGATCTGATGACAAAATACAAGGAAATATATCTGATGACAAAATACAACGAAATAGATCTGATGTCAAAATACAATGAAATAGATCTGATGACAAAATACAAGGAAATAGATCTGATGACAAAATACAACGAAATAGATCTGATGACAAAATACAAGGAAATAGATCTGATGACAAAATACAATGAAATAGATCTGATGACAAAATACAACGAAATAGATCTGATGACAAAATACAACGAAATAGATCTGATGACAAAATACAATGAAATAGATCTGATGACAAAATACAACGAAATAGATCTGATGACAAAATACAAGGAAATAGATCTGATGACAAAATATCTGAATTGCTGAATCCCAATAAACATGTACATGTATACTTATGCATCTGCAAGCCCCCCCCCCCCCCTTGTATACGGTCACGTGCTACCCTGTAAGGTTCCAATCTATAATTCCACTTCGGTTATTGCAAAGATCAAAGGGAAACCGCGGTCATTATTTGGCTATATACCTTCATATGTAATAACTGGTTATGAGAAAATTGATACTCATCTCGCTTGTACTTTGTATTTTGCTAACGCAACAATAAAGTCGATGACTGAAAATTCAATTTTATAATCATAAAATCAATCAATATATGTTGAAACAAATTCATAAATGACTGAAGAACATTTGTCATTCAGTATAAAACAATCGTCTGCACTCCGAGAGCTATACACATGTAAACATGGTGATGCACAGACAAGTTTTTCTTGACCTGTGTATTCAAAGCAGTTGATATAATCCGTTTTAACATCAAAATAAATACTTGCAATATTTTTCGAAATAGATTTAGAATACCATACCATCTCACCTTTTCCGTCGTCAAAAACAATGTAGGCCGTTTCGGAAACTGCCACGAGTGCTCACGACGTCGCAGTGACCTAGTTATCTAAGCAGTAGTAGAATAGAAATAAAAGTAGATCTTTAGATCTTTGTAATGTTAACAATCGATAGAATGCAACCCCATTCCGATTCCCGTGGGGATCCGGATTAGAATAAGTCCTCAGTATCCCTCGCTTGTCGTAAGAGGCGGCTAAATGGGGCGGTCCTTCGGATGAGACCGAAAAAACCGATACAGATCCTTTCCTGCTCAATGGCCATAAGCGCCGAGCATAGCCCTAAATGTTGCAGTCCTCCACTGGCAATAGTGATTTCTCCATATGAGTGAAATATTATCGAGAGGGACGTTAAACAATATACAATCAACCAATCAATCAATCCCCTTCCGAACCATTCCAAATATGTTATGATCATATCTTCCCCTGGGACCAAGTCCAGGGGGTCACGATTTCTGTTTATGGCCGTCACGTATATTTACGCAATGACAATAGAAAGGATCTATGTTTGAACAATTTTGCAATTTTTGTGGCTTCCTCTAATAATTCTTGAATATAAAAAGATGACATTTGATCCGTTAGACTTGAAAATGTTGTCTGCGTCAGTTTGGCCCTGTATTCTTCCATTTTTAGACTGAGTTCTCTCCCTTAAAGCATGTTTATTTTCTGAGTGAAGGTAGTATAGTATTAGGTACTTGTGGGATACTTCTGAGTTCATCTAGTTTGGAGTTGTAACTATTAACATCGGATACCATTTTGGAATTCAGGATCGCCTTGTTTTCTTGGACAGTTTGGATCAAACTGAAATTCTGATTTCTAAGTTTGGACAGGCATGATTGCAGCCTTGTAATTTCTTGATCGCAGAGTAACTTAATCCAAGATTCAAGTTTGTCAAAGATGATGTCTACCTCTAGGTGCCATTGTTTTCTGTGATCTTTGGCTTGTTTCTCTAAATCAGAGAAGTGGGTCATGGTTTGGGAGATTTTCTTTTCAGTTTCAGCATCATGTGTCTTGTTCTTGGAAACAATGTCTTCCATTTCTTCTATTTCTGTTTTGATTTTTTCTTTCTTTTTGACAATGATGTCTGTAATGTCCACGGCATCATGACCTTTATGTGGACCCAAAAGACATTTGATGCAGACTGGGACATCACACTGTTGACAGTGTCCCTCACATCTCTGGTGGGAATGAGATGTACACTGAGGGAACACCATCTGTACCGTGCGCTTTGTGAAAGGAACAATGTCATGCTTCACCGACTTGAAGCTGTTGACGTGTTTGTTGATGCAGTCTCCACACAGACCGACTTGGCAGCTGTTACAGAATTGCTGGACGGGCCGATCACAGTTTAGATCACAAGTGATGAGCTTCTGTGCCTGAGTGGTGGCAGTCGCCATTCCTGTATTATAGCCACAGCTGTAAAATATTAAAACTGATATTATCTTGATTTTTAAAGAATAAATCAATACTGTCATCGCAATATATGAAATAGAGCACCGTTCAAGAAATTAGAAACCCAAATTCAACAAAGTTTTGATTTTTGTCTTGTACATTAGAAAGTATGCGAAATAGGTTGACTTTGTGATATCATATGCACAAAAATGAAGTGGTGAGATATTGTGTTTTAGCTGAGGAGGGTGTTCAGTGAACTTGCAGTTAACAGAGTATTGAGTATATAAGCTTGTAGCATGTCCTGTTATATCCCTGTATGAATTTCTGAATTAGCATATTAAACTTTGTTGATGTTTTCACATGAAATGTATCGAAATGCTGGAAATGCTGTCTGACGTTTTTCACACCGATTGTTAGATCGTTCTTGGTACATTGATTTTGACTACGGATAACTCCGTTTACCTGATCAGGATATAGGGTTCACGGCGGGTGTGACCGGTCGACAGGGGAAGCTTACTACTCCTAGGCACCTGATCCCACCTCTGGTGTGTCAAGGGGTCCATGTTTGCCCAACTATCTATTTTGTATTGCTTATAGGAGTTATGAGATTGATCACTGTTCGTTATCTTCACATTTCATCGAGAACTGAAGTGACGGGTAGTGATACATGTATCGTCACTAAAAGTGGACAGTGACATTGACCAATAGAAAGTTAAGTGAATCGGAAGCAGTGTGTTGTCACATGGCATTTATCCTGTCTTCAGTCTCATTTAAATAAAGAAAATCTCTCTCGAATAATGTGCATTTTGATAAAGCAATATTTGTGAGTTATATTAGTCAAGGTGATTAATATATTCCATGGATAATGTTGGCGGACATTGAGGAAACTGTAGAGAAAACAAGTTCAGCAACAAATAGAGTTTATAAGATTAAATAAATCTTACCACAATTTGTTGTGTGCCAATACTTCTCCTCGCTGTATAGTATGGACGTTGTTAATTTTTTGGTTTGTTTTATCTGTTTTGGTACGTGACTGACCTTGGTTTGTTTCAGGTTTTTTGTACGTGACTAATCTTGGTTTGTTTCAGCTGTTGTTTCACGTAACTGATCTTGGTTTGTTTTAGCTTTTGTTATGTACGTGACTAATCTTGGTTTGTTTCAGCTGTTGTTTCACGTAACTGATCTTGGTTTGTTTTAGCTTTTGTTTTGTACGTGACTAATCTTGGTTTGTTTAAGGTGTTTTTGGTATATGACCTGACCTTGGTTTGTTTTTAGCAGTTTTGGTACGTGACTTATCTTAGTTTGTTTCAGCTGTTGTTTTACGTGACTGATCTTGGCTTGCTTTTAGCTATTTTGGCACGTGACTAATCTTGGTTTGTTCTGTTTTTGGTATGTTACTGATTTTGGTTCATTTTTAGCTATTTTTGGCACGTGACCAATCTTTGTTTGTTTTGTCCGTTTTGGTACGTGACTGACCTTGGTTTTGTCTGTTTTTGGTACATGACTGACCTTGGTTTGTCTTGTCTGTTTTTGGTACGTGACTGACCTTGGTTTTGTCTGTTTTTGGTACGTGACTGACCTTGGTTTTGTCTGTTTTTGGTACGTGACTGACCTTGGTTTGTCTTGTCTGTTTTTGGTACGTGACTGACTTTGGTTTGTCTTGTCTGTTTTTGGTACGTGACTGACCTTGGTTTGTCTTGTCTGTTTTTGGTACGTGACTGACCTTGGTTTGTCTTGTCTGTTTTTGGTACGTGACTGACCTTGGTTTGTCTTGTCTGTTTTTGGTACGTGACTGACTTTGGTTTGTCTTGTCTGTTTTTGGTACGTGACTGACCTTGGTTTGTCTTGTCTGTTTTTGGTACGTGACTGACCTTGGTTTGTCTTGTCTGTTTTTGGTACGTGACTGACCTTGGTTTGTCTTGTCTGTTTTTGGTACGTGACTGACCTTGGTTTGTCTTGTCTGTTTTTGGTACGTGACTGACCTTGGTTTGTCTTGTCTGTTTTTGGTACGTGACTGACCTTGGTTTGTCTTGTCTGTTTTTGGTACGTGACTGACCTTGGTTTGTTTTGTCTGTTTTTGGTACGTGACTGACCTTGGTTTGTTTTGTCTGTTTTTGGTACGTGACTGATCTTGGTTTGTTTTTTCTGTTTTTGGTACGTGACTGATCTTGGTTTGTTTATTACTGTACTTGATAACGTATACTGGCTAAACACAGTTGTTCGACCTCATTTACTAAACGCTTCAGGGGCGCAGCAGCTGCCCAGGAATATCGTTTGAATTCACTCGATGAACAATGAGATACAGTGTACACTGCGTGTACCACGAGTCACCAGAGCGTACTCCAGGTAATCCGGCCGTGTATTTGTCTGGAAATTTTATGTTATTTACAAGGAACAATTTAGAAAATACACAAAGGTAAACTCACAGAATGCGGTCCAGTTTCGTCGCATCGAAACAAAGATCGAATTACATTGTAATTAAATTGTAAATTATACCGACATTGCCTTTTCCGACATCCCAACCAATTTAGCGATTTGGAAATACTAGGTTTTCTTGAAGGTTTCAGTCAACAACCCCCCAGCCATTTTCAGAAAAAAGCAACGCAGTGCCTAAGAATATACACAAAATTATTGTTTGATTTTACTTGATGAGGGGAAAAAGATTGCAGATATCAAAATCATTTGGACATTATTACACCAGAAACTACAAGCATTCAAACAGGAGTCTAACAAGAGTTGCAACAAGCTTATACATTAGTCAATTAATCTGTTAATTCAAATGCACCTAATATAACCCACTAAACATGCGACTTGTATGACACGCGACTTCTCTTGGATTTGACCTTGACCAACGGGATTCAATCCTCTGAAGTAGCAAATGGCTGTGCAAGGAAGTACACAGATACCTTGTAACAACTCTGCTATTGAATAACCATTGTCTAGAGGGTTGTTCGATATGCTAATAAAGCTAGAAAAAGTTCATGATGTCAACCTTTGCCGTTTTAAGGATTCCTTTAGGCATTTGCACACATCTTTCGGCTAGTCCATTGGATTGGGTGTAAGGGGGGGGGGGGGGGGGAGGCTACAAGTGGTATGCATGGGATTGTACTTTTCCGCAAAAGCGGTAAATTCACAAGATGATTATTTATGTCCATTGTCGGAAACTACTTTTTTCGGGATACCAGATTGAGCAAAAATGGTCTTAAGTTTCTGGATGATGACCTTGTTTTGAGTGCTCATCAATTCTACTATTTTAAAGTAATGGCTGTAATATTCAACGACTAATAAGTGTTCTTTGCCATCTAGTGTAACAAATCTGTGACAACTATATGCCAAGGGTAGTCAGGAGTTATGCTACAAATCATAGGTTCCTTTGGGTTAGAGTACCTACGCTTCTGATATACAGAACATGCTGATACAAGTTTAGTTATATCAGAGTTCATTCCAGACCAAAAGACATGTACGAGCTCTTATAAAACATTCATGTATGCCTTGGTGACCTATGTGCATTGACCATAAGATGTCAGACCTTTGTTCAGGGGATTTACAATTTTATGACCTTTCAGGAGGAGACTTTCTACGTAGGAGAGCTCATCTCTGTGGTTCCAATATTCTAGAATTTCCGGTGCGCATGAGCTTCTCTCATCTGACCAACCATGCTCATTCCGAGCTGTTGCTGACTTTATTTCGTCTAGGCATTTGTCATTCACTCCATGGTGTGTAATGATTGAGTGCACAAAAGTTTCATTATACCCCCCGCAACAAGTTGTGGGGGGGGATACTGGAATCGGGTTGTCAGTCTGTCTGTCCGTCCGTCTGTAGACGCAATGGTTTCTGGGCTCTAAAGCATTATCCTTTCCACCTACCGTCACCATATCATATATATGGACTACCCATGGGATGAAGATGTTCCCTATCGATTTTTGGGTCAAAAGGTCAAAGGTCAAGCACACTGGACATCGAAGTAGCAATATGGTTTCCGGGCTCTAAAGTGTTATCCTTTCCACCTACAGTCACCATATCATACATATGGACTACCCATGGGATGAAGATGTTCCCTATCGATTTTTGGGTCAAAAGGTCAAAGGTCAAGCACACTGGACATCGAAGTAGCAATATGGTTCGGTTTGTCATGCCATTTGTTTTTTACACTCAGAAAAGAGGTAGTTTATACCTATTACCAACACCCTTTGGGAGATGGGGGTAAACGGAGGGTATTCTTAGTGAGCATTGCTCACAGCACCTCTTGTGTTTTGGATAACTCAGGGCATGTGAAGATATTTCCTTGACAGAGTATCTGCTACTGGTATAATCTTACCGGGTTTAAAGTGTAAATCTAGGTGGTATCTTTGTAGGTACATGAACATACACTGAAACCTTGGTGGGACCGAATGTAGTGGTTTTTTCATTATCGGAACAAGAGGTTTATGGTCTCTCTTGTCCTCTCTACCTTATAGGTACTGATGGAAGTGTTTGTATTCAAATAGGATTCCATACATCTGTTGCTCAATCTGAGTGTAATTTTTCGCACTCGGAGTCAGCGATTAGGATGCAAATGCGATTGGCCTGCCCTTTTGCATCAAAGTGGCACCAGCAATCTGTGAGGCATCCACCTGCAATATACACGACTGTAGTAGGTCTGCTTGAATCAAAATAAGCAAATATACTGGTGAAATTGTGATAACTTCCCTGACCTTGTCAAAACTTGTTGTTGGGCTGAATTCCAAATGAATTCTGCAGCAGAAAGAGTCTTCCACATCTGCCTCATACTTGGATATTCTATTGAACATAGATGCTAACGGCAAATTACTAACACAGTTTTATGACATAAAGAGTCACTTCTATTTCTACAACGTTAACTTCTCATAGCAATATTCCATTATTATCTGCATATTGTGTTTATGTCTCTCAACTGATTCAATACGCAAAAACTTGTTCTGCGTATGATCAGTTTTAAAATCAAGACAGGCTACTGACAAATACGATGATGCAACAGGCGTTTCAGCAGTCTCGTTTAAGTTCAACATTTTGCAAATTCTATAATCATTATAATGATCTTCAGTGTAATTTACAAATACAGACTATCATCGTGTCAAATGCTGTCTGGAGAGTTTCATGCCAACTGTTACGCCATTCTTTAATACTATTCTTTGACTACGGATTACTCCGTTTCCCTTATCAAGATATAGGACTCACGGCGGGTGTGACCGATTAATAGGGGATGCTTACTCCTGATTCCACCTCTGATGTGTTTCTCTACTCTTGATTTTGTATTCTTTATAGGAATTCTGAGATTGATCATTATTTTCACTTTTCATATTGCTGATTTTACACGATGCTGTGTATCGGAGCATTCTGAATATTGAAGCAATGTCACCAGATGGCGCTGACCTTTCCAGGAGCATTATATAATTTTAGCTATCCACTCACTCTAATGTCCTGTTTTTCTTACATGAAGAAATATGGACTCAATATATCAGTACAACTAATTTGTAAGATGCATTAAATTTGCGGCGGGTGGCGATAAATATATGTGCTACATCAGGATTTGTCATTTACGTCACATGCTATTTACATCCTATTGTAATAACAGCTTTTTGGTGCGCATTGCCTTTAATGATGAAGATGTATCATGGTATTACAGCAACGGGGAGGGAGGGGATCGTTTCTCAGTCACTGAAGGGAAGCAGATATACTGAGCTCCAAACATATACAATGTTGTGGAGAGTTTAAATACACTACAATATAATAGCCGTCCTATAGATTATAAAATTCCTCTAAAGCGCTTCATATAAAAAAAAATCTGAGACATACCGGTAAAATTCTGTGTGAAATATACATGTATACCTAGTTAAACAGCATGAGCTTTTCTGAATAAACGAATTAACTCTCTCTTTTTGAAATAGCTAGATATTTTGTGTTTCTCATATTAAAAGGCAAATTGTTTCGGAGTATGGACGCAGTGTTATCAAGGTGTCGTTCGCCGTAGATTTTGGATCTAATCCGTGGGACAGCAAAATGCAATGCTGATTCCGATCAAAGAGGTCGATTTGGTGTGCAGAGTGTCACAAGTTCCTAAAGATAAGATTGTTAAGTGCTTTGTAAACATATAGAAAAATATTGTAGCAACATCTGTATTGAATTGGAGGCGAGTGCAGGTCAACCAGAACCGGGACGATATGTTTAGACTTTATCGTCCGCGTGATAAGACGTGCTATTGATTTTTGAACGCGCGTAATAAGACGTACCACTGAGTTCTGAACGCGCGTAATAAGACGTACCGCTGGGTTCTGAACGCGCGTAACAAGACGTACCGCTGAGTTCTGAACGCGCGTAACAAGACGTACCGCTGAGTTCTGAACGCGCGTAACAAGACTTACCGTTGAGTTCTTGATCCGTTGTAGTTTGCTTTTCAGCCACCCCTTACAGTACGGCAGTTTGAATTTCTAAAGAGTCGGATTTTGAACATGCAATATCTATGTGAAAATTTATTTTCTAAGTGTAAAACAATGTATATGAATATATATTACAGAACATAATTTGTCGAAATGCGCATCTGGTGCATCAAAATTGGTACCGTATAAGTTTTACATATCACAGTCGGAGATATGATAAGTACATATAAAATATATTACGTATACACATGTAAACACCATCGTCAGCATCATCATAATTCAGACTTAATAAGTACCTAATATGACAGAATAAATCAGGTATATATATAATAAGATTAATTATCATTATGATGCACAATATTTAAATATCGCTAAATATAACATTAGAATTACTCCAAAGCGCTAAACCTCTATATTATATGTATAAATGTATGTGTGTTAATGTAGGTGGAGAGTTTTGTAAATGTGTGTGTGTGTGTGTGTGTGTGTGTGTGTGTGAGAGAGAGAGAGAGAGAGAGAGAGAGAGAGAGAGAGAGAGAGAAAAGAAACATATGATCTCTACAAAATCATTTCACTCGTATTAATGATTTTCATGTAAACCTTATTACAATATTGTCACATCTTCAGATAATCCTGTTTGTTTAAGGTTTCTTATAATTGACCTTTGTATTTAGGAGAGAGCCTACAAAGGCTATGTCTGTTGCCCGATCGTTTCGAGTTTATCAATTAAAATAAGTTTAAATCAAAAACCTAAAACTAAAACTTTGAATAAAAGAATATACAAACACGTTAAAACTTAGTAAGTGATGCAGAATGTACATAAATTATTTCAAAATCTTAAAAAAGCAGCTAGACACAAACTATTTAATATAAATGATAAAATAAAAGATAAGTTTATACACACACACACACACACACACACACACACACACACACACACACACACACATATATATATATATATAAACGTCCTGAGAAAATTCCCATTAGGTATTTTCTTAATATCATCATTAAAAAGGACACAAGTTGATTGAATGTCAAACCGAAAGAAAAAACCCGTTAACGTACAGGTTACAACCTTTAGATTGAAAAGTTAATTGTTTTCGGTTTTCTGTGATGTCTGAGAGAATTTATACCCGTAAATGTTAAAGCCTTCAGATTGAAATGTTAATTGTTTTCGGTCTTCTGAGATGATTTTAAGAATCTTTACCCGTAAATGTTAAAGCCTTCAGATTGAAATGTTAATTGTTTTCGGTCTTCTGAGATGATTTTGAGAATCTTTACCCATAAATGTTAAAGCCTTCAGATTGAAATGTTAATTGTTTTCGGTCTTCTGAGATGATTTTAAGAATCTTTACCCGTAAATGTTAAAGCCTTCAGATTGAAATGTTAATTGTTTTCGGTCTTCTGAGATGATTTTAAGAATCTTTACCCGTAAATGTTAAAGCCTTCAGATTGAAATGTTAATTGTTTTCGGTCTTCTGAGATGATTTTGAGAATCTTTACCCATAAATGTTAAAGCCTTCAGATTGAAATGTTAATTGTTTTCGGTTTTCTGTGATGACTTAGAGAATCTATACCCGTAAATGATATATTGGACTTCCTCGCCGATGTAGATGACTTATCTCCATCAGTAGAATACATCTGTGCATTGTTAGTGTATGAGGATAAGTCCATCATATCAAATGGACTGGATGTGCTAGATCGGTTGTTTGCCGAACCCATTCCATTGTCGGGTAAAATGGTATTCGATATTCTTTGATATAAATTGGGTTTGGAATAGTTTAGCGGTTTAGTACAAACAAGTTCATTTGCCGTGCCCAGGCGCATTTGTACATCACGCAATAACTGATGCTTCCGATTGGCAAAATCCAATGTAAGTTTTAGTCGCAGAAATGCTTTGATTGGACTAGGAACGAAGTCACAAGAACGGAATTGTGCGTAGTTTATAATGATGATGTTTTTCAAGTGCGGTTGCCTTTTAAAATTGTTCCAAATATAACGCCATTCTAGGTTCTGCCACGCCTCGTCACTGCCATTTCCAAGAGAATTCCAGGATAACAGAACGATGTAGTTCCGACTGTTTCCGACACTATTGATTATTTCTTCCTCTCTCACGCGACCAACATCACTGTCTCGGAGCGGGAAAAACACAGAGTAATTCCGCGCGTTCAGAAATGGAAGTAGAACGTTAACGACCCACAATAACTGTTCTTCATCGTCCTCACCCACCGTTATATAGACATCAGTTCTGTATTGCAGACGGTTTTTCCTAGGGTTTCTTGGATTTTTTCTCAGAAGATAGATTTCATAACGGTAATAGTAACAAATAGCAAGTCCGCCAACCAGAAGGAGAGTGACAATGGCAACGGATAACGCGATGTTTCGAAGGACATGGTCCTGACGGCAATTCAGAGATTGGAAGTCAAACTCAAGGGCTGGTACATGTCCTGATTGTGTCGTACATAAAATATTTGATTTATTTGTGCAAGTGTTTTCTCTTCGAACAGACAGCCAGTCTGACACCCATTCATTATCACAATTGCACGGTATGTATACATATCCAAGGTGTAAATTGCATGGGTCGTTGCTCTTAAAGGAGGAAGGAATGTTTTTCAAGTTGTTGCCTTGCAACACAATGCTAATATTTTTGTTCAATGCTTTAGCAAAAGTTTCAGATATTTTCTCTATTAAATTGCCTGAAAGGTCAAGATGGGAAATTCGGCTTAAATAACTCACAGAATCCAAATCTAATTCCTTTATAGAGTTGTTAGCAAAAAAAAGCTGGAGATCATTAAATGGTGGCATATGCTTTGGAAGATGAAGTAACCCTGCCGAGTTACAGTCTACCACCGTCCGTTCTTGACTGGGCTGTCTGTAGCACGTGCAGACGGTGGGACATCCATCAGAGCTACTGGAAATGTCACACGTGAGCCTGTCCAGACCTGACTTGTTTCTGGCCACAACCTCACCAATTGTCAAACCCACAAGATTGGGTGGAAAATCGCAGGTGATGTTAAAATAATCACGCCACATTCTGTTCACCCATTGTCGGGCTTTCTGTAGGTACGGCTCCATGTTGCAATCACAATGTATATGTGAATTACGCAAATCAAAAGCAAAGTTGAAAAACTTTCCAAGTAGAGTTAGATCAGAGATGCCGAGATCAGTAAAATTGACAAAATGTTTGAGGTTATTATGACTTAGATCAATATATCCACCACCACCATATGTTTTATTCTTGTCTATTTGAAATGATGCTTCGTTAACCAGCCGGTCGATTTTGTTGTGGTCATATTTGATTTTACAGAATGTCTTCTCCTTCACTATGTTTGTACAATCGAGGTCTCTGATCTCATTGTGACTGAAATCAACTGAAAACAACTCTAGAGATTTTTGAAAGAGTGTATAGGGTTCTATACGTCTGATCAAATTATATGATAGATCGATTCTACGCAGTAAGGAGAGTCCGGAGAAGGATGAGTTTGAAATAAAGGTTATCAGATTGTGCGAGAGATCCAAAGTATCTAAATTGGACAGACATGGGATGTCACCAATGCCCTTGAAAGCATTCTTGGAAAAGTTAATTTCTACTATATCGGAGTAGGAACACATATTTAAGGGCATGAAAACCAGAAATCCACTCACGTGTACCACTTTGATGAACTGGGTATATCCTACCTTCACTGAAGGTTTTGGTAAAATGATAGCTTTCCCTCTTCTGCCAGTGTATTCTGTTTCCAACGTAAGTAGGCGCCTGGTGTCTAACTCCCAGAGGGTTTTTGAATTGCAGCAACAGCATGATTCAGCATGTTCATCTGTCTGATCTTTACAGTACAACGGACAGAAGAGATTGGTTCGGTTGTTATTATATTTCCCGGTCCATTCAAAGTATTGCCAAAATGAGTGTGTCTGTGAAATATTCCACACTACAATGATGGTAATGATTAAATAAACAGACACTGATTTCATCTTAGTTTGAAACCCTTCCCTTTGCGATATTACTCTTGATATAGCTAAATGCCCGTATTACTATTCCTGTAACCACCACCTTGACGATCTGCTGTGAAAATTAAATATCACCCACGGAATTCCTTTATTTAAATTCCTCGGGACTGTGTTTGTTGGGGTAGATTTAGTATTGCTACTACATTATCAGTTCTTATCAGGGGTAGTGTTATCACTTCTCAAGTTGTTTTACGCATTGATAAAATCGGTGAAGTAGACAGTGAACGGCAGTTAACGAGTGTCTATGTTTTGACAGAAGACTTTGACTCCGACCATTAAAATAATTTTGACCACACGAAGTGTTTAGATCATCTGTGTCGCATGTTGTAACTATCTCACAAGTGTAATTTGTATCATAATTGAGATAAACACACAAAACCCCCCAATTAAATCTCCAGCAAAATGATAAAGGTGCATGTCTTCAAAATGCTTTCGTGAAATAGTTAAAAAGGGTGTTTAGATTCCCCAAAATATGTTATAACTGCTTTCTTACTGACAGGTACGTTGTTTCGGGGTTTCCGCAGCCTCGTATGGAGTAGGCGTTTTGCGAGTTCTGTGGTGGTTGTGGTGATCTGATTTACGGGTACAATCTGTCTTTGGGTAAAATGCTGTCTGACGTCTTTTGTACCGAGTGTTGAGCGGTTCTTTGCCTGTTGGTTTTGACTACGGACTGCTCCGTTTGTCTGATTGGGATGTGAGACTCACGGCGGGTGTGGCCGGTCAGTGGGGGAAGGTTGTTTCTTTTGGACGCCTGATCCCACCTCTGGGATCCGTGTTTGCCCTTCTCTTAATTTTGTAATTTTTTTTATAGGATTTATGAGATTAGTCACTTACTCGTTATCTTCGCTTTTTACTTGTACATGAATCCTTAATCCCTTGCTCTGAAATGTTCAATTTCTTTTAGGCATAGAATTGAAAAATACATTTTGAAATTCCGATTTATTCCCAGAACATAATACCAATTTCTTCTTCCTTTTCCTCTAGTGTTCTCTGCAAAATCCTACCTGGAATAACCATTGTTTTAGGATCGCATCTTGCTGTCGTTATTGGACAGAAAATATATGTATGTAGACTTTGATCTGTTTGTATCACGATTGCTATGGTGTTATAAAATGCATAAGGTAATGATCTTTTCAATTATATTGATAGCCAAACTCTAAATATTTTAAACTGTTTGTCACCAGGATAACACGTCGGCGTTCTGTTTGTTAGCCAAATGTTTACATTTAGCACTGAATTATTAAGAGGTGTGATGTAAATTTCACTTATTCATGTTGTACATGTTATGGGTCAGAATTACTCGAATGAAATGCGGGCAAAAATCAATAATACGATTCAAAGATCAGCAATTTATCTATAATAATTCACTGTAAAATATATCAAGGAAAATATATTAACCTAGAGAAATCAAAGTTCCCAAAACAGAGTCTGTTTTTTTTTTTTTTTTTACCACCGAGCTGAATGATAGTGTCACTCATATGGAGACGTCACCAAGACCGGTGAAGGACTGCAAAATTTAGGCCTTTGCTCGGCGCGTACGGCCATTGAGCAGGGGTGGATCTTTATCGTGCCACACTTGCTGTGACACGGATACTAGTTTTTTTTTCGGTCCGCCCCATTTAGTCACTCTTTCGACAAGCAAGGGGTACGGAGGAACTATTCTAACCCGGATCCCCATGGGATGATATATAAAGAGTATATGCACATAAAGACAGAGGTAGTTTGTATGGTTACATAGTTTTAAAATATCACTTACATAAAGGAACACCTTTTAAATATTACGAACGGTTTGTAGTATATATACTGTAGATATGAATAATATCGTTTCTTATACTGTGTGTTAAAGAGGCAGATATTTCATCCAGCATCATTGACAGAGATACTGAATATGTGATATTATAAACTGATACTAAAAAGTAGCAGGATACCTCGAAGATAAGCACTCTTCAGTGACCTTATCCGGATTTAGACCCGGTGATCGAGATATTCGCAGTATGTATTGACTCTGTGATTAAACACAGGAAACAAGGAAACATTTCACGATAACCAACAGTCTCATAAATTCTATTAAAAAATATATACAAAAAAGCAGGACAAACACGAAGTCCTGGATACTTCAAAGGCGGAATCAGGTGTCTAAGAGTAGTAAACATTCCCTTTCGACTGCTCTTACCGACCGTGAACCTTCTATCTTGATTAGATAAACGGAAAAATCTGTAGTCAACATCAGTATATAAAGAACGGTCTAACAACTGGTATGAACACATCAGCGATTATTCGATTGTATACAGGTTGTATTTTTTTCAAGTAATACACAATCAGATCTACGCACAAACAGGTGTTACTCGGATATAGTCAATAATCGTGTTGTGATATTTGATGTAAAGCACTGTATCTTTAATAGAGAGATTCTAAATGGTAGGCAGAACAGACATTAAATCGATAAATAGAAAGTGTAAAGCGCGTTGCTATGAAACATTTGAAATAAGATTAGGGTTTAAGAATTGTCTTTTAAGCCGTCATAAAATCATTACGCCAAACTGCCTTAGATAATCAACTTAAAATTTCCCAATAAATTCTTAAAACGATAAGCCGAGGACTGATCCAAATATGTTTTCTCTGGTTTAGGATCACTCCATTCATCGATAGAAGCCATTGCTTGCAATCATACACGTTTTCCTCTTACTTATATTCAATCGAAATTTGCAACTTGAATTATCAAAGGACATGAACTATTTATGACACTAAAGAAAAGTACAGTGAGTTTCTAAATCAAATTTAGATGCAGATTTTAATGCACCGTCAAACTCTCACCAAAATGACCGTATCACAGTAAATCGACACAATGAGGATAACAAGAAAAATACATTACATTTCATGAAATATGAAATAGAACTACATATATCTAACTAGAGAGTGGACTGATTACGTGATGATATCCTGTGAAGCCCGAAAGGCTTCTCAAAAGATTTCACGACATAACAAACCACTTCATTTTCGAGTAAAAACAAACCACGACGAAACATTGATCCAGAAAAGCATAACAAAAAAGTAAATCCTCAAAATTGACCCATCGTCTTTGATATTAAGGGAACGAAAAGCGAAAATAAAGTGAGAGCAATCTCATAGATAATACAAAATAGTGAGGAGGGCAAACACGGACCCCTGGACACACTAGAGGTGGGATCAGGTGCCTAGGAGGAATAAATATCCCCTGATGACGGGTCGCACCTGCCGCATGCTTTTTGTACAACCAATAAACATTTTTACTGACACAAGCCTATTTCAGTGTTTCAACGATATACATTTTTTAGTGAGTTTAGTTCTCCGTTAGGTGTAAATCGCCTCTTCAGGTAATTCAGTTTTAGACACACATGAAAAAGTGAAGATAACGAATAGTGGTCGATCTGATAACTCCTATAAAAATACAAAATGAAGAGTAGGACAAACACGGAGGCCTGGACACACCATAGGTGGGATGTCATGTTTTTATCTGACCCGATCTCTGATGTATCCAGGGGTCCACGTTTGCCAAGCTCTTAGTTTTGTATTCTTTATAGAAGCTTTGAGATTGATCAATGCGTTTTTAACTAATACATCACACTAACACGCATGTTTTGTCTGAGATCCAGGGAATGCTTACTCCTCCGAGGCACCTAATTCCACCAGGTATATCGAGGGGCCCGTGTTTGCCCAAATCTCTAATTAGTATTCCTTATAGTTTTGGGATTGATCACTGTTCGTTATCTTCACTTTTCATCCACAAGCATGTTTCGTCTGAGTCTTAGATCCAATATATCGATATCCAGTATAGTTGTGACACTATCATAGTCTGCTTGAAGTCCAGATCTGAACCCTATTGAGCGCATTTGGGTCATTATTGGTTGTCGAGTTCGTCAAAGGACACTGCCAATTCATATATTAGATGATGCTAAGAGGGAAAAGCTGCTGTTGTGACATTTTTACATGTATATATTTGTATGAAATGAGATGTGGGTTATATATAATTATCGTGCTATAAATCATACTCGGGTTCCTATTCCGAGTCATGTCATTTTCCCCTTCGAATGGAATGAATGATGTTTTACTGTCTATAAAGAATAAATATCATGTATAATCATTTTCTGTGACATTCAGTAGTAATCTGGAACACAGATTTATTAGATTTTGACAAGTGCCCAAATATCCACCAAAAACAAACCTTTTTATGTTTCATTTTATGTTAATTGTCTTAATGCATTTCAGAAATATCATATCGAAGTTGCCGCCTTATGTACAAAAATTCATGAAGACGATAAACAGAACCGATCAATATGGAGTGCCAAATTAACATAAACTCAAATAATTGAAGATATCTTCAATTATTTGAAGATATCATCAATTCAATTATTGCTCTCTTTAATTGAATTAATGCGCGCATTAAATCAATTATTGCTCTCATCAAATGAATTAATGCGCGCTTCAATTCAATTATTGCTCTCATCAATTGAATTAATGCGCGCATCAATTGAAGTAATGAGAGCAATAATTGATTTAATGCGCGCATTAATTCAATTATTGCTCTCTTCAATTCAATTGATGCGCGCATTAATTCAATTAATGAGAGCAATAATAGATTTGATGCGCGCATTAATTCAATTATTGCTCTCTTCAATTCATTTGATGAGAGCATCAATTTAGTAGAAATATTGCTCGCAATAATTAATTTAGAGCTCGGTTTAAATAATTTGATGATCTCTTTAATTCAATTGAAGATATCTTTAAATCATTTACAATGCTTTTGTATAAGGAATTAATGCGCACATCAATTCTTTTAAAGAGAGCAACAATTCAATTAAAGAGATCATTAATTCAATTGTGGATATGTTGAATTGAAGATATCTTTAATTATATAGTTGCTCTCTCTAAAAGAATTATTGCTCTCTTCAAATGAATTAAAGATATCATTAATTCAATTGAAGAGAGCATTAATTGAATTAATGCGCGCATTAAATCCATTATTGCTCTCATCAAATGAATTAATGCGCGCATCAATTCAATTATTGCTCTCATCAATTGATTTAATGCGCGCATTATATCAATTATTGCTCTCTTCAATTGGATTGTAGCGCGCATCAATTCAATTGTTGATATCATTAATTCATTTGAAGAGATCATTAATTCAATTGAAGCGCGCATCAATTCAGTTGAAGAATTAATGCTATCATCAATTCAATTAATGCGCGCAATAATTCAGAATTGAAGATATCATTAATTATTTGAAGAGATCTTTAATTCAATTGTTGGGCGCATTAAATTAATTGATGATATCTTCAAATAATTGAAGATATCTTCAATTATTTGAGTTTATGTTAATTTGGCGCTCCATAGATCAAAGGGTTGCAAAATTTAGGCCTATGTTCGGCGCTTACGGCCTTTGAACAAGGAGGGGTCTTTTTATCGTGCCACACCTGCTGTGGCACGGGAACTCGGTTAAATTTTTGCGGTCTCATCCGAAGGACCGCCCCATTTAGTCGCCTCTTACGACAAGCAAGGGGTACTAAGGACCTATTTTAACCCGGATCCCTAGGAGACACGATGTATGTATATACTTGCGTAATGAGAAAATGCAGTTTATATTTGATTGTTTTTATTTTTTCATTGGGGGGGGGGGGGTAGCAAGTCTTAAGTTTTATTTCTCTTGTATAAACTAATAAACTATTGAATAATTTTTGTATTTTACAACAACTTTTAAGAGGGTTTCTTGGCCAAAAGTGGTTACAATGACACTGAATTGCGTCAACCAAGTGCTGGGGTGTACAAGCTTCGTATCGCTCAGTCGTACTGTCCGGAACACATTGACGTTTTTGTGTGTGTAGAGAAATATGAGCCTGATAGCGGTGAGTGAGTGTGTGTGAATATGTACATGGGAGGCGGTCCTTTTGAGGCATGGTATATTTAAGAGAGAGAGAGAGAGAGAGAGAGAGAGAGAGAGAGAGAGAGAGAGAGAGAAAGTATTAGGACTTCAAAAGTTTTTCATGTTTTGTTTGTTTATTTCACGTCCTTTCGAGAACTTTTCACTCAAATTGAGAGGTCATCAGCTGTATCTGAAGTACCACATATAAAACCTATGATTAGCACTCAAGGCTATAGTATTAAAATATTTAACGTGCCAAGTCCTATTGTGACACAGGACCTCCAATTTTATGGTCGTGAAAAGCTGAAGATATCGAATAGTGATCAATTTGCATAATTTCTATGAAGAATACAAAATGATTAGTAGGGGAAACACGGACCCCTGGACACACTCGAGGTGGCATCAGGTGCCTATCTGAAAGACCCGTGATTCTCACTTTTGTCGAAGAGCACATGTAGGCCTATCTCTACGTCTCAGATTCGACGTGGCCATGACTTGTGCGAGGTTCGAACTCACTATACCTCCTGGTTACGGAACGAATGCTCTACCACTGATCTCCGTTACCGTTTCATAATTTATTCCCCTTTGAAGTTGTGTTTCTAGTTTCTCATATACACTGCGTTTTTTCCTGAGTATACCTATGAAATGACATTTTGCTCCAAATGTCACGCATATAATATTGACAATATACATTTATGATGTTTTATCATCAAGGTTCATGGAACATTGCGTATACCAATTAAAAACAAATACCGATGAATTCCATTGTGTTCCGATTCGTGAAGAATTACATTGGTGATAACATAAACTTCGCATAAAATTCAGTGATTTGAATTTGAGCCACCTTTAATGTCGTCATTTCCCCCCTGCATGCACGCAAGACTCTAACAAATATAAATATAATTTTTCTTAAAATTCGCCACAATAAAGGAAGTTGGAGACAGAAATAAGAAATCGCTGTTATAGGTATATAAATGTTTCTTTAATATTTGGTATTTGGACCATTATATTTTCGCACCAGAAAAGCTTTCCGCGAATATCTGCAGTTTTTGCCCCTGATGTGGTTTCAATTTCCATTTAATACCCATTCAAATCAGAACAAAAACCAATAATTTCGCATTTATTAAAAATTAATACTTCTATGTGTGATACAATTTTTATTTTCCTACTCAAAACATCACTTGGGGAGAACTCTCGTATATTACGTCAAAATTAACGTCAAAGTTGGTGACGTCGTCAGTTTAATATAGAGTTTTCCGTTGAATATATTGCAGCTGCTGTGGTAGATAAAGAATAACAATGGTCATTTTCATAAATGGCACATTCTCAAATACCAGATTTAGTATTTTGGTGAATTTTCTTGACAGGCCAGATTTTGGCTAAAACCGTACCTTGTCCTTTATAAAAACTCATTCTGAATTTTGTGAAGTCCAATAATAGATCAATACTCAACACTTTTGTTTTATTTCTATCAGGTTTATATATATAGAGGACATGATTACTTTTCTTTTTGAATGATTGAAATGTGTAGGGTGTCTGTTACAACTCATAGGTAAGATTCAACCCCAACTCCGACAGGCTAGCTTCCAAAGATTTGTCAAAAGCCTCGTTTTCAGCCACTGTAAAATGGTCCTTCCAAGATCCCACATATCCTAAACAAAAAAGTGAAACGGAGAACATGCTTTGTCATTCAAAGCAATGATAAATCGCGACACTGCTTCTGGTAGTTTCATTATGTACAGATCCTAGAGGATACTTCTGCATCATCTGAACCGCTCCGTTACCGATAAGAACCGCTCCGTTACCGATAAGAACCGCTCCGTTATCTATAAGAACCGTTCTGTTACCGAAAAGAACCGTTCCGTTACCGATAAGAACCGTTCCATTCCCATATCAACCGTTCCGTTCAAACCACTCAGCGTTCCGTTCCCAGCACAAAGCATTCCATTCCCATGTCATTCGAAACTCGTGGGTCAGTCCGTCATTGTCGGTCAGCATGACGAATGGTCAAGATGTAAGAAGACTATCGCTTTTGATTTGACACATTATTCTAAAGTTGTACAAGGGTGGACAGTTCTGCGGTTTAAATCCATAAAAGTTTACAGACAAACCAGTTCATTACGATACGACAGCATAGTTCTTATTTTGGGGGTAAAGGGCAAATTTACTTTCACGAAGATTGTGAACGGAAATAAACTTATTGAAGAAGAAAACATGTGAAAATGGATTATTCATATTGAAACCAATGAATAAATAAATTACGATAATGTTACTGTTGATGAAAGGAAGAACTTCGTGCAGTGGAGTTTTTAAAAAAAATAATTTATGATTGATTATTTTTGTTTTGTTTTTGTCAATTGGGGATATCAAAACAAAAATGTCAAATTATAAGATTTTCTCTTTTACAGTGAAAGTGTTGGAAAATTAAAATGAATTTGTTGTGGTGTCATCAGAAGTATGTATGAAGTGATCGAGACACGAAGAGTCGCTAGAGTAACGGTGTACATGTACCAGTTTACGGGAAAGTGGACACGGAGTCACCCCTGTTGATCCCTGTATCAGGTGACATTGGCTTCCTTGATTTTGACAGGTGTCTTCAAAGCGTTTTTAATGTACGTGACCCGAATGAGTACCATTACGTGAACCTTCAATCAGAACAAGTCACCATGATCCTTAAACAATGCGTGCGGACATTACACTATCAGATTTAAACGCAAACTAAAGTTTTGTTGAAAATAATAATTATTATTGACGAATTTCAAATTAAAATGCTTAGTTATTATTAAATTAAACGTACGTTCCCACCTTGGACCAAAGCGTTCCGTTCGCAATGAGAACCGTTCATTCTCAGTCTCAAAGCGATCCGTTCCTGATAAAAACCGCCCGTTCTCGTTAAGAATAATTCTGTTCAATCCGTTCAGCGTTCGTTCCCCAAACAAAACCGTTCGTTTCCAAACCGTCCAGGTGGCAGGGGACAGTTTCTTTGGTTTTGAAACATGTGGATAGGGGGTATACACCAAAGACAGATTATGACAGACTAATGAAAAATCATATTTTCCTTTTATGTCAATACTTGTATTTCATATTAGTGTAGTTAATAAATTATGACCCTAAATTACATGTAATCTATAAATACTGGTGCTGTTGCACAAAACATGCCCTGAGCAGGTTCCCCTTTTTTGCTTTGATTTTCCCTCATTTGGGTTAATCCGCACCACCCCCACACCATCACAGTACCAAACATGGGGATTTAGACACTGTGCACAATCAAGAACCCTATCTGCCCTTCTAAAACATCTACCTCGCATATGGGGCCATCCACCTTCCCTCACAGCTACCGACCTTTTGCTAGACCCTGCATGTTTTCACCGGATTTTCTTCAGCAACTGACCACGTGTCTTAGTTTCGTATTTGCACCCATCTATAAGCTAGGAATCATGGTGACACCTACATGTTGTATATCAACATTTTTATGAAGCACTCAGCTACATTTGACATGCATCCTAAAATTATTGTATACATTTTTACACATGTAATATCACTTCAAATATGGGGTATTTCCATTTTTTGAAAAAGTTGACCGGGCCTATAGTGCGAAACTGTCCCCTGCTACCCCAGCGTTCGACTGGTGTAGTAGTTCGTTCCAGGGTCTGTACAAAGACATGGAATTGAAAATGAATATTCATGTGAAAAATAACATATTTCAAACCTTTTCCGTAGATAATGTGACTTTGTTCATTTCCTGTGTTTGTTAGTTGTCTTAACGGTTCCGGAACATTCGCATTTTTGTGAGCTGACATTGTGCGAAATTCACATTTCTTTGCAATGTCTTCTATCAGCTCTGGCGGGGAATTGAGACCAAGAAAGTCGGATATTTCCTGAACACTTTCTTTAAGATTCTGTAAAATGAAAATGTCCAGT